>NW_004955469.1:4668088-4704520 GCF_000276665.1 Chinchilla lanigera | reverse complement strand
TGCATGGGCATGAGCTTGACCCCTTCCCCTTCACCATGGGCCTAGGCCTGTTGAGTGTGCTTACATGGCCACGTTGAGCATACCACCCACCCTACACTGGTGAGGACTGGGCTCCCTGGGCTCACAGAGCTGCTGAACTGGGAGTGCAGATGTTGACGCACAGCAGTGCAGGCCTGGGAAGATGAGACCTCAGTGGTGTGGATGGTCCATGCCAAGCGGTACAAGAAGGGGCTGAACTTGGGAGTGCACCGGGCTGGAATCCCAACCCCACCCCATGATGAGATGCTAAGCATGGACAGCCATGACAGCAGCCCTACTAGAGTAACTGGGAGGCCTGCTCTGCTCTGTGCAGCTGACTGGTCTACGAGCTCTGCCATGCCCCTTTCTCAGGCTGCTGGAGACAGAGGCACCAGAGCCCACAGTGTGCCAGAGCTGCTGTCCGGGGCTTATCAGCTGCTTCTTCCCTGTTCAAGAGCCTCCCTGAGGCTACTACCTGGCTTTTGGGGTTCCCTGTTTAAGTGCAGATAAGTTAAAACCTATACCTGGGACCTGAGAGGAGCAGCACTTAACAATATTTAAAACCTAATTAAAGTGACTGTGAGTATATAAAAGCGGAGTCCTCCCTGTTCTTAGTCCTTTTTCTATCAGAGTAAATGCAAAAGATGTTTCCTGATAGGGTCTCACTCTGTGTAAAGAAAGAACAATTTGAGTGACTCAACTGGGTAGTTACAAAAATTTTGTTTGGGAAAATTCCACCCTGACCTCAGGGAAGTTAAAGAACCAGGTAAGGCCAGCAAGTGGCTTTGTTCCCTTTCTTCCCTGTGAGTTAATGGGCACGATATGGAGACAAAGCCTTCAGGGGATGTTTCTTTTGTGGTTGATGGTGCTGGCACCACTTGGACAGGGACGTCTGTCTAGGCTGTGCTGAGGTCTCATGAGAGATATCTTACGATGCCGTGGGGTCTCCTCTTCCTGTGTGGGGCAGCACCGTAAGAGTCCAAGTCCACTTGTCTCCTTTTCTCTATAGGCCCCAGTACAAGTAGGCGGGAAATCTGCTGGATTCATCACCACACAGATTCCACTGACTTTGCCACTAGGCCAAATTTTTGATAATGGGACAGGTTTTCTCCTGACAGTTTAAAACAAGAACGGCTTATCTACTATTGCAATACAGTCTGGGTTCAATATGCACTGAGAGGTGACAGAAGATAAGGGTAAAGGATGGTACTTTAAACTATGACACTATTCTCCAGTTACAGCATTTCTGTGAAATATACAAGGTGGAGGGAAATACCTAATGCTCAGGTTTGTGACTCTTTATCAAAAGGAATGCTCAGGGATTATGGTACTCAGCATGGGCCCCAAGGAAAAGCAACATTTCCTGTATTGCCCTGTTCTGAGACCCTTATTTGTCTTTCTGGGGGTGAGGGGGGAAATCTCAGTCTCCATGACTATTTAGAGAAAATAACCACACAGAGAGGTCTCCTCAACTTTCCTCTTATAATTCTCAGAGCCAAAAATCAGGTCCATACCCTAAAGTGATGAGGGGACTCCAGGAGAGCCTAGTGCCTCAGAGGAGCCCAGCATTCCTCAATACCCTCAGTTGACTCCTCAGCAGCCCTAAATCCCACTGGGTACACACCGACAGCTTTAAGCCCTGCAGTCAAATCTGAAGTGGTGATTCATATTCTAATTCACAACTTTTCCTGCTGCTGAGAGAACAAGGAGGAAAGGAATATTTGAGCGCAGGTCCCTGTTTCAGCTGCAGATGTCCAGTAGTGCAAAAACACCTAGGCCAACTGTCAGAAGACCCTAATAAGTTTGCAGATGGGTTCCAAACTTTGACCCTTGCTTTTGACTTATCATGGTGAGATATCTAATTCATCTTGGCCACTTGCTGTTCCTCAAATGAAAGATAGACTCCTACAAGAGACTAAATGAACAAGATGCTTTGAGAAAAGAAGGAAATGCCTAGAATGGCTACTCTCCTTTCAGTAGAATCAAACGGGACTATAGTAGCCATCAGTCCTAGAAACAACATCTAGTATACTAGCTGTGCTTATCAAAGGGGTGTAAAGGTGCATTAAAATGCCTTCTAAGCATGATAAAGTGCGTAAGGTCATAAATGGCACAGAGGAAAATGCTGCTGTCTTTTGAAGGCAGTTAGCCGAAGTCTTTCACAAGTATACTGATGCAGATCCATCTTCCAGGGAGGGAGAAGCACTGATGGGACAGCGTTTCATCTGTCAACCAGCCTCAGATATCCAGTGGAAACTACAGCCACTTCAGATAGGGCCACAGACACCTAAGGCCCAACTGCTGGACACAGCTTTTTCTCTATTCAACAACTGGGACCCAGAAGAGAGGCACATACCCTGGAGAGACTGACAATTTGACTTTACCCATGTGCTGTCATGTGGAAGATTTAAACAGATGTAGGTCATATCCACACCTTTACAGGCCGGATTGAAGCCTTTCCTACCCATTCCCAAAAGGCTACAGAGGTGGTCAAGGTGCTTCTAAGCAACCATCCCCAGATCTGAACTACCCCAGTCCCTCTACAATGACAGTAGACCTTTTATTTCTCAAATAACTCAGGGAGTGGCAAAGGTGTTAGTACTAAAATACCACCTTCATCTCACTTGGTGGGCTCAGTCTTCTAGAAAAGTAAAAAGAGCCTGCCAGACCCTACAGTGAGCTCTGGCAAAACTTTGCCAAAAGATGTCTGAACCTTGGCACCGATTGTCACCATGATAGCACCATTCATGAGGGTTTATAACATGACTGAAACTGGACTAAGTTTGAGCCCATTTGAGATATTATACAGGAGGCCATTTCTATCCTCTGATATGATGATAGACCCAGAGACCACAAGGCTTATAGTACCTCATTAATCTGAGCCAAGTACAACAGGCCATCCAAATGTATGGGAATAGAGTGCTGCTGGCTCCTGACCCAGAGGGACCACATAGTATCCATCCTGGAGACCAAGTGCTTGTGAAAACTTGGACAGAGGGAGCACCAGCAGACTAATTAAAGTCAAAATGGAAAAGCTCCTTCTCAGTGATCCTTGCCACAAACTGCAGTAAAGATAACAGACATGGATAATTAGTTCATCTTTCTAGAATAAAGCCAACCCCACCTGAACTAAGAACGAGATCACCCAAAAGAGGAAAGCTATGCCTGTAAACCTCTGGAAGACTTGAGATTTCTCTTAAGAAACAAGACCCCAGTGCTCCTGCAGATAAGGATCTTGCCAAGGCCATTGCTGTCAGACTCTTGATAATTTTTGACATTCCTCTCTGACATACTTCTCTACCAGAAGCATGGAAATCTGCCCTGTTCCACACATTTAGGTTAATAATAAATTTTCTTTCTCCCATCAGAAAGGCCTCTCAGTGGTCACTAACTCTTTTCTCATTGTTCCCTGACAGGCTTTTCTTTCTTCCACCCATCCAGGGACCCACAGTACCCCAAGGTATTTGGAGAGCATATAACCCCCAGTAAGTAAAGCCTACAGCCCCTACCAACTGGAAAAAGCTATGGAAGACAGGAACTTCTACTCCTTCAGGAGCCCATAAAGAAAAATGGGATTTATGTCTCTTTGGAGGAAGTGAGGTGGGAGGTAGGGTGTGACTTTGGCTGGAAAAAGAGGTCGGCAGAATCCCAGTATCTACACAGCAACCTCTCTCAGGACCCCATATGTAAAACTCCTCATGGGTTCTCAGGAGCTGTGGATGGCATAAAAGAGATGGGATGCCATGAACAACCCACTATTGTGTCTCTGTCAAGGTGGCCTGCCCTCTGTCTTGCAGACTCAGGGTACACTTTTATTTTTGCTTTTCTCTTTTTTTCTTTTGCTTAGCCCACGTTTGCTCTGCAGAGCCAGTTTCTCTCATTCAATTCTTTGTTCAAGGTAAGAAGAACCTGGAATACATTTAATTGATGAGCTATTACTAAGGGGGACTACTGGAAACATTATGATAATTTTTTTGTTTTATGAGAAATGGTACTTGCTATGTAGTTCTCACTGTATAACTGGCCTTTTACACAGAGCCTCCCAGAGTGCTGGGATTCCAGTGTGCGCCACCATGCAGGCTTGCGATGATATTTATCTTTACAGTGGAGCAGAAGTGAGATGCGTTCTGTACAAACCAAATTTCACATTACGGATTTTGAACTTTCTGAAGGTACCAATGTACTGTCTTCATAAAGAGAGCCAGATCTCCCATCAGCCTCTTAGTCCTGATGAGGAACAGCTGAAATTCTACAACATGCCCTGTCGCTTAGTTCTGATATGCCCAAGATTAAGAAGTTTTGATGCCTTTTTACTTATTTCTAATTTATGATGAGTTAGCAGGATGTAACCCCGTTGTAGGTCAAAGGGGCATCTGTATGCTTTTGCAACAAACTTTTACTCCAATCTCAACATGTCAGTGTTTATGTATCCTAATTACAACATAGATCTGCCTTTTAAATGCAGATTCCTCCTCTACAGTGTTTACTTGGCTGCTCTACTTAAATTCAAGACAAGTTCTACAGGTTCAAAACTGACTTTCCTTTTCTGTGTTCACAACCATCTACTCCATTACCCAAACTAGAAATATCTGAGTTGTGCTTGACTGTGCCTAGTGGCTGTCGCCCTGCTTTGGTGATTTTCCCTGCTTCTTTTTTTAATAAATAAATAAAAAAAGACAGTGTATTTGAAAATGGGACAGGAGGAAGAGAGAGATGACAGGCAGCTACTTTGGATAAGTAGGGAGAATTCAAAAGAGAATTGCTCCTGATTTTCCTTTCTTAATGTGTCTTGAATATGGCGCAGTATCTCCATGTCATGGAGCAGCCAATTCCCACACCATCATCTATCTCTGAAAAGACAGCAAGATCTTCTTAACTCGTCTCTCTTCATCACCTGGTCATCTTGGAAGTGAATTAAGTTAGAGTCAGAGAACTAATGGAAAATCGAATTTGGAACTTATTACTTCTCAGTTTGAAGACTTCTTGCCCCTACAATTAGTTTGGCATCTGAATTTAGCAAACCTGGAAGCGTCCAGACCCTGCCTCCTGCTGGCCTCCTCTGTCAGTTTTTTTTCTGCTCTGTTTCTGGAGCCTCCACCATAATAAGGTTTATTGGCTCTTGTTGGTTGACTTTTTCCCTAGTTTTAGTTTAATTTTATTTTGCTAAGAGTAGTTCATATGAATGGTTTTCTAAAACATTTGTTTTTCTTATCAATTAATTTCATGATTGGGATAGATTTAGATTGTACTATTTATAAAACACCATTCATTGAATTTCCACTAATGGAAATAAAGATCTATCCATCTTACATTGCCTTATACATGTATTCCTCATCTCTGTATCCCTAAATTATATCTCAGGTTTTTGACATTTTTCTTATTTGCCTGTTGCTGACCCATATAGTATAGTTTGATTATATTTTTTCTTTACGATACTTTCAATTTTTTTAGAGTTACTAATCCCTTCATTTTTATTTCCTTTTTTCACTACATATTACTAATTCATCTCCAGATTCTCAGGCAGTAATGCATATTTCCTCTTGACATATTAATCCCATCAGAAAATTTCTCACTTTAATGAAATAATTTATCTTGGAGTAGTCTCTGTCTTCCTACATTTATTTAACTTACCCTTCTCTGTTTCATTCTTGTTGGAAGATCTCCTTTAACCATCATCTTGGAATTTCTTGAACCTTTCTTTTGGGTTGAATTTTCTTTTCCTATGTCTTTCTTTCTGAATTTACTCATGGTTTTGTTTTCGGTCTTGTTTTGTTTTACAGCATTTCCTGAGGAAAAAATATTGGATAATACTTTTTGAATCTGTCTGTGAACCATGAGTCTTTTCAGACTAGTGTTTACTGAAGAACTTGTTATAGGCCTTGATCCAGTGGTGAATTTAGAAAGCGTTAAAGGAAGAGACTCACTTTGTTCTAGATTAGCTGCTGTCAGATTGGGGGCTGGTTTTATGGGAGAGTTAATCAGTCTCTTCTAGAAGGGAAGAGAAATGAAGTTTTGGTTAAACTATTGCTAAAGAGCAGCAGTTACTGTTATTAGGGAGGGGGCTGTTTGGATATTTTTCCTTTTTAGGCAGTATTTGTGTTTCTTTTGTGTCTGTTACTATTGTGGAGTTGTCTTAGTTTTGTCATTCTCTTCTGTGATCAAAGAGCAACATTTTCTGATGTCAATTTTCTGTGATATAGGCGGCCAAGAGAAGCATAAGGCCCAGGAAGCCATCAGAAACAGGGCAGCTTCCAACACTGCTAAGACCTAGCTGCGAGCATCTGGCAGCTGCTTTTCTCTTGCACCTCTAACTCCTTGGCTCACCTTTAGGGAATTCATATTATTTGGTTGTTAAACAAAGAGGGCAAGACTTTGGATTATCTTTTACCATGATTCCTTTTCTCTTCCTAGTTTATATCTTTGCTTTGTTTTCCTTTTTTCTCTCTAGGAGATATCCTAAATTTAAGCTGCACCTTTCCCAGTGAATTTAATCTTCCAGAGCTCTTTTTAGTTCTCCAGACAATATCTTTCATGTCATGTCATTCTGCTCTTGTTCGTGCATGGCATACCTTAATTCACTGTTGTGAAGATAGAGGAACATAAAATAGTGTGGCTTTGTTTTTACTTTTTGATCTTTTTGAGGTTAGGAAAGTTTTACTGGAAATAAGGAGGAGAAGAGCTCCTGGATTTCCTGGAGGGGTCCCAAATGGGGTGGTTGTTTTGGGTTTGTAATCTCTCTGCATTATTTGCCTTGCCTTGCAATTCTTTTCTCTGTGAGTTTATTTTGCTTTTTTGTGGAATCTTCTTTCTCCTTTTATCTTCGCAGGGACGTGTGAGGTATTTGTGGGGTCACTCTAAGGTGATATGTGTGGACTATTTCACTGGAGGACACAAATCCATTCTATCTGCACTTCTGCTTATTTAGTTAAGTTAGGTATTTAATTTCTTCAGAATCTAGACATCATACTCGGTAAAAATACAAATCTGGATGCCAGGGATAAAGATGCTAAAGGGGCAGCAGACTAGTAAGGAAACTTGGGGTTTCAAGCTCAGCATGTACACTTTTGAATAGCCTCCTTAATATAGGATCCCTGCCCTGAGATAGTTTTAGGGTTCCAAATCCCTAGTCACCCGTGAGGAGTGACTAGGACAGCTGCCAATTTTACTTGGCCAGTGAAGGGAGTTTTCTAGAGACTTAACGTCTTATATAGACTTTCTGTCAATTTTTCTGAGCCTCACTCGGGACTCATTTATAAGAAGAAATTGAACCTAGTTTTCCTTGGGTTTTCCCTGGGTTTCTATGGCATGCATTGACATTTGTTCCATTCCTGCCAGTTCATGCATTCTTTTTTTAGTGTACTACTTAATCATCTGTTCTCCACTTTCTAATATTTTATTGTTACTACCTAATTTTTCTTTTTGGTTTCTCACTGAAGATTTAGGAATCATAAAAGTAATAAAGAGTTAAAGCCTTCATGTTTCACTGGAAATCTCAGTTCATGCTTTACAATGTTTAGAATAAGAATAAGAAATAGGAATGTAGAATTGATTGTTCAAAAGTAAAATGTGCGGGGCTGGGGATTTAGCTCAGTGGCACAGCACTTGACCAGCAAGTACAAGGTTCTGAGTTTGATCCCAGATACCAGAAAACAAATAAAGAAACAAACAAACAAACAGAAAAGTAAAATGTGGCCCTGGCATGATGGTGCTTGCTTATAATCCCAGCCACTCAGAAGGCTGAGGCAGGAGGATTCCAAATCATAGGTCATCCTGGGCAACATAGCAGGAGCCCATCTTAGAATAAAAAAATTAAAAAATAAAAAAATAAAAAATGGCTGAGGATGGAGCACTTGCATAGTTTTGTGAGCCCCTGGTTTCAATCTCCACTTTTGAAAGGAAAAACCAAACAGCCATCCAAACACAAAGGAAGACAGAAAGAAAATCAAAGAATGACAAGAAAAAGAAAAGAAAGAAAGAAAGAAAAAGAAGGAAGGGATGTAGCTACACAGCTAGAAAGGGCTGTAGCAGGTGATTTTATTGTCATGCTGGTATTTTCTAATTTCCTAACTGAATAAATTAACTAACCTGGCAGATCAATAAAATGCATTAGATGAAGTAAAGTGGGTCATAAAATAAATATTTGAAGATATGATTGTTGACATAATGTTAGGAAATATTGTGAGTAGTGGACTACATGGATTTTGGATTCACATATAATAGGATTACATCATAACTCTTTATTTTTAATTTTAAAGAGAGTATTACATGAGAAAAAAAAATAGAACAGTAGCAGCATACCAGTATCATGAACAGAAACAAATAAAAGCAAGAACATTCAAAGTGATACAGAGTCTCAAGACAAATTAATACAAATCAACAGCGGTTGTTACATTGCATATCACTATCCTCAACTACATTACTCAGATTATCAGATGTAAGAATGAAAGATTGCTCAAACCATTAAGAGAATAAGAAAGTAATTGTTCAATAAAACCTTAGAGATAATACAGAGTTTCACTAAACAAGAGGGTAGGAGTTCACCATCGTAATTCCACTGCATATTGTTACCTTCAAATCAGTTGCTCAGACCATTCTTTTAACTGGGTGACCTTGGACATGTTTTTAACCTTTCACATATCAGTTTTCTCATCTCCAAAAATGGGATCAATGTCTGTTTAAAAGGCTTGTTGATAGTTTTTTTTAAATAGTGTAATAAGTTCATAGCGCTTGCCAGAATGTTATCAGTTCAGCCCATGTGCAGTCTCTACTAGCTTGTCCTGTGCCTCACAGTGAAGAAGATAGAGCTACAGTCCCCCAAATCGTTTGCCAGTATCCTTTTGTATTAGATTCTGCCACTGAGAAGCATCAGCTCGAGAAATCAATGCAAAAGTAAAGAAAACGCTTTATTCTTCTTTATTTGTGGGAGCCATAGGCAGTGTTATTAAACAGAGAAAAAGGCAGATCTGAACAGATACAAGGTTCTACTCTGGTCAGTTTCTTCAAAGTTAGTCCTACACGCAACTGAGATTAACAACCACAACTTCTCTGGACACATTTCCTCAAATTCCATGTTTCCTACAGTAGGCGATTGAGAGAATCCTCCAAAGACTGACCTGTGAAATCTTATGGTAGCTTCAATGATCTGCACTCACTTACCCTTTCCAAACTTTTTTCAATTTCTAGCACACTGTATTACAATTACTTCTACTTGTCCATATGGATTGCTACCTCTAAGAGGAGTGTGGTGTGGGAAAGAAGGATTCCCAGAAGCTGGGCATTGTTGAGGCGGGATATAAGGAGGTTCATTTACTATTCTTTCTATTTTTTCATGTGTTTAAAAGCATTGTCAAAATAAGTTAAAATAAAGATATTTTTATGTAAACAAACACAAAAATCTCTAACCCAGAAGATAGACTGGATTCTACTTTCCTGATAGATGTAGGTGCTAGGCATAGGTCCTATAGAAAACAGAAGCAGGGCTTAACCTGTAGTGAATAAACATCAGATTTGTTTTTGTAGTGTTAGAAAAATGTATACCTATTTGGATGATGATAACCAAAGCACAAGTATTGAAAAGCTTGCTTTTATTTGGAAGGGATTTCTGGAGATACTCCCATACTATCACATACTCAGGTGACCTAAGATGGTGTACTAGGTAGAAAATGCCAACATGTCATGATATACTAAAGTAATGGGAAAATCAGGTAAAATTATTCAGTTTATGAAATATAATTTGAGTCAAAATAAGGTGATGAAATCCAAAGATTACAGGTGGTATATCTTGGCTCAGTTGTAGAACGTTTTAATAAAGCTTTATACGTTTGTTAGTATTTTAATGAGCCTGTCGTCTGTCTCTGTGTTTGCCCTGGATGTGTGTCTTATTTGAGTAAGTGACCTTGCATTATCCTACTTCTGTATTTCCCACAGCACTTAGCACAGGGCCAGCCATGTAAAATATCTTCACAATGACTTATTAAATTAATTTTCTTAAATCCCTTCTGGACTGGCCATTTGCCTTCATTAATTATGTTAGACCTAGAGGAGATGACCTCTACTTGCTACCATGGCTGAATTACATCTTATACTTGGAGGTTCTTTGCACAATACATTTTTTTTTTCCAGGGAAAGAGATAAACTATTGGTTTTTTTTTTTTTTTTTTTTTTTTTTTTTTTTTGGTTTTTGGTTTTTCTCCGGTACCGGGGAGATAAACTATTAGAGATGGAACATATTCACTTTACAGATGAAGCTATGAATATTCGTGTCTTTTATGATTTTTTTACCTCCCTTCTAGAAACACATCCGTGAATAAACACACACATGCACAAACACACACACACACGCACGTACACACAGATTTGTCACTCACACTGTACAATCGACAATTGTTTTTTAGCTGCAAAATAATGGATGAGGAGTAAGAGTGGAGATACACCGTCTTTTTTGTCTTTTCAGCTGGAAAACCCCAGCTAAATATCGGAGTCTTAGCTATTATGATACAAAATATAAATATGCAATGTTGAAATGTTTTTTAAATGATAGCTTTTCAGGTTTTGATTCAGCCAAGTATTTCTTTTGAGATTTAAGAGATTTTAAGCTTCATGAGCATTAATGCCTTTGTCACTGCGATTAGTTTGCCTCTATTTAAAAGAAGCGGGAGTGTAGTTGGGAGAGAACATTGATGTGGCAAGAAAACTGAGGAAGAATGTAACCACTTTTGTTCTCCTTTGTTTGAACGCTCAAAACTCTAGCATATTGCCAAAATGAGGCAAATCCGTCATGATGGGATAACTGTGGCTGTATCTTCTATCCCATCATTCATTAACAACGGGACACACATGAATCCTGGATTCTGCAAATCTGATGGCCTTGGTTCTGCTTTAGGTAAACAGTATAAATTATTTCCAGAAGAGCTACGGAGAAAAATGTGGGATATTACTGCTGAACTCAACACTCTCATAAAAAACCTACAGAATCTCTGCGTTTGGCCTAGGGGACTTTAACTACCCATGTGTCCTCAGGAGCGCAGGGAAAGACATCAGACAGCCTTTCTCACTCTCCACATCCTCACTCCCAGTCCTGGTTGCACCTGGATGAAAGAGACTCTGCCAGGATTTCTTCAGCAGCTTCCAGCTGTCAAAACAAACTGTAGCCTCATGGGGATGCTCACACTTGCCTGCTGAGGAGAAAATACTGGTTGAGTGTTTTACATGTATTATCCTATTATATCCTCACAAAGCCTTTCAGGTAGGGTGTCCATAAAGTAAAAGATATAAGTGAATCTCAGAGAAGGTTAGATCTTTAATAACATATATCTTTTAATTGGAAAGATTGAGATGTGAGCTCCTGTTGCTCGCTACCATATACTTCTTCTCAGAGCTGCTCTGTTGGCAACCTTCTCCCTGAAACCCTCCCTATCCCATTCCATTCCTTTGATGTCTGTCTTAGTCGCTTTAGGCTGCTAGAACAAGCACACTCTAGAGGAGGTGGCTTAAAGAATAGTTTTTTTTGTCATGCTGGAAGAGAAGAAGTCTAAGATCAGAGTAGCAGTATGACTGGCTCTTTGGAGAGCCTTCTGGTTCACAGGCAGCCATTTTCTCCACACATGGTGGAGGGCAGAGAGGAACTGCTTGTGTCTCTTCATAGAGGGAACTAATCCCATTGACAAGAGCTCCACCCTCTGACCTAATCATCTCCTAAGGGTCCAAATTGCAAATTCACCACATTGGATGTTAAACTTCACCCTGCATGCCTGAGAGTAACCAGTGAGTAATTCGAAGATATTCCTAGTGATAGAAAGAAAGCCTTCTAGTGATTGTGTACTGAGAATGCTGTGGTTCTAGATAATGTTGCAGTTAATTAAACTGCCCTTAGTGTTAGAATGTGAGCTCCATGGAGGCAGGCTCTCTTTCTGTCAGTTCAATGTTGTATCTCACCTTTCTAGAAGAAAGCATGACAGGGCAAGGTGCTATACAAACTGCTATGGAAGAATGAATTTCCCAGCTTGAGATGACTTTCAAAACCAACTTTGGATCGCAAGCCATTATGTTTTATTTTGTCACAGAAAAGAAAGATTGCACTTTGGAGGAATAAATGAACCTTTTTGAATTCCCTGAGAAGAAAATAAAAGTTTCTACAACCACAACTAGGTAGATATAAAATCTCCAGCTGCTCTTTCAGAGTGGTTCACCACTAGTTATAAACTGTTGGGATTTCTGCTCCCAATTCACTAAAAGCATCCATTTTTCTTCAGAATACATTTTAGTTCATTAGTCAAACTCCTACCAGCAGTGGTTGGTGCAAATAGGACAGGAAGAAAAAGATGTCTTGGTCTAAAAACCACAATGTTAATTCTACCCAAAGAAATAACCTGTTTTCAGAGAGGATGGTTAGTTACTTGCTCCTAATTGATGTTCCTCCAGGTAGGATAAAATTTAGGGATATGCTTGACTTGTGTAAGAGTCCAGTAGTTTCCTTCTATGTATATATGCATTGCAAACCAAGAGAAAGAACAAATAATGGTAGAAATGTATACGGAAAGCAGAAAAAGGGCCATAAAGAGTAGAAAACAAGATACAGAAGAAGGGAAGGGCTTGACCTGACAAGAATGGGAATTCCATTATACCAGGAGGAGGTGTGTGCTGGAACATACTTTTATGATAGTATTAAAAGTATTGTGTGTGTTGAGAAAAACAAGTGGACTAGTGAGCGTGGCTTTGCTTTCAGTAATCTACATATGAACTGTAAAATCACCACTGTGTTAGTGAACTTTCTGTCACAGTGACGAAACACCTGAGATAATCAGTGTAAAAAGAAGAAAGACTTATTTGTGCTCGTGACTTCTGAAGTTTCAGTCCATGGTTTAATGGCACCTTGGAATGTGGGCTGGTGGTGAGCCAGAAGTCTGTGGTTGGAGAAAAATTTGGCAGAGCATTTTTACCTGTGGTCAGGAATGAACAAAAGAGGAAGGTCAGGGTTCCACCATTCCCTTGCAGGGTCTATGCTATTTGACCCAGAATTTCTCTTTAGGCCCTATCTTATGTAGGCTTCACCTCCCAGCATCCTGGGTTAGATTCTAAGATTATTATATGGACTTTTGCTAGACCCAAAATGGAACAACCGTCACCTGGTCACAGTTGACCCCCTTGTAGGTATGGTGAATAGAAGGAAATCAGTCAAAGCAAACAGTGAAATCTTAAATGGTTCAACTCGTTCCTTTATTTATAGTATTCACAGTGACTCCTTTTTATTTATGAGGAAAAAAGTAAGTATCAGCCTTTGCTGGTATTACTGCAACAGAGGAAAAACTGCAGATTTTCCTTCTAACAATAACATCCGGGCTCTGCAATAAAATAGATAGTTTGGTCATTTATATAATCATTACTTTTAAGGGAGCAATTCAGTCCCCAATTAAAGGGCTGATGTACATAAACAGATACCATGCTCCCTTAACACTATCATTGAGAAGTTACTTTTTAATTGCTTTGCTTATAATTTCAACTTCAAAGCCAGTAATGGCTTTTGAATTAATAGCTCATAGACCATTTGATACACTGATATTTAATTAATGAGTTCATAACTCCAGTGGCACATTGCCTTTCTGACAGCTCCTCCAGGTTGTTAGTTTCCATATTGCTGACTGTTGTCTGCTAACCATACTTAGGTCGTTTTGACTCTACAGTCTTTTCAGGCTGGATAGTGCCATAGAATGAACTAACTCACAGGGAAATGTGCTCCTTTCCTGCTCAAGAGAGTAGCTCACTTTGTTATGTCTCTGAGTATGGTAGAAATTTAATATTGTTTCTTTAAACAATTGAGAATCGCCCAGCCACATATTACTGCAATATCACTAAGTAAACTCTCGTGCCATCAGCAGGGTTGGAGGTTGGAAGTTGGATGAATGAGTTTATATCTCTGCTTTGTTCCACAGCCTTTCCAAACCATCCCATCACTGACAGTGTTTTCCTCCTGACTCTTTTAGCCAGCTTGTACCTAGAGGATCTGGTAAACCTTGGATCTTGGAATAAGAATGGCTGGGTTTTATTTGATTATTTGTTTTTATTTTGTTTCTGCATTTTCAAAGGGTTGTTCAAAGAGGAGAAAGGGGACAAAGGGAAGGAGAAAGGAAATAATTCAAGTAATTTCTGGGAAACCCTTGCTGACCTGTGAGGACAGTGAGCACTGTGAAGTAGGATTGAAATCCGACCACTGGGCACAGCTTAGTCGATTTTCCTCACTCACAGTGCATGTTTTCTCTAAGTATGGATGACTAGGAGAAGGCTCCCCTATAAAAGGCTGTCCCTGCACATGGGTGACCCCTTTTAAGGATGAGGCAGCCACTCCCAGGGCCACTTGAGAGTCATGGGCCCACCTGTTAGGTGCACTTTGTCACACAGGCTTGTGTCCTCTTAGAGGATTTCCAAGTAAAATGCAGATCTTCAGCAATGGGTCTCAGTGTTTAAATTATCCCCTAAATATCCTCAGTCATAATTGCTGAGTCATGATTGTGTCCACCATTTGAAATCAGCTGTGTTGAATTTCAAGTTTTGGCTTTTCAGAGACAGTAACTCTGGGGACACTGACATCCGGTTGTGACGTGCTCCTGTGTTACCCACCAGGGGTTTGCTGGCTGCCAGCCTGAAGCCAGGGCTAGAGACAGTATAACCTAGGACAAGGACTAAGAAAGACTAAAGGACAGCACCGTAGTCTCGATCAGCCAGTTCTTATTACTAAGGCTTAATTTAGTCAGTTCCCATTCAGGAACAAGTTTTCACAATCACCAGAACATTAATAGAATGCAAGAAAGGAAGCAAGCATGAATATGTCTACTTCAGTGCTTAGCGAGTGCTAGCATTGCCAGAGCTTTATAGACTGCTATAAAGTTAGAATTAATTAATGATAATTGAAATAACTCTAAGTTATTAGATGTATTTGGATTATGAAAATAAAGATGATTATAATAAAATTAGGTACTACAAATAGTGATTGCATTAACGATTTTAACTTTAATGATTGCTTTAAAGTGTTCTAGCAACTGATTTTCTATAGATGGGATAATAATAATTGTAATAATAATAATAACAGTCACTATTTATCGAGTGCTTACCATTCCTCACAAACTGTGATATGTTCTTCATATATATTATCTTAACTGATTAAAAATACCTCAAGGATGTTCATTAATGAGCATAGGGACCCTCTCCGAGTTGTAGGATGTTTATGCTGAGAGAAGAAAATTAGCTAGAGAAGGATTTCCTTGGAGTTCATGGTACAAGAATTTCTATTAGGAAGGTGATAGTTCTATCATGCATCTCCTGAAAATTAGGGGAGGACCCTGAGATCTCCCAAGCACATTTCCAAAATAGGACAAGGTACATGTAAGATGCACAGCCTCTGACAGCAGCTATGGCTCAGAACTGCCCATAAAAGTGCAGCAATAGTTATTGCTGTTTTGCCTTGAAATCTAGCAGAATCCCATCTATTATCAACTTCTGAAAATGCCAAGAGCTTATGTAAAGAGAGCATTGGTACGTACAATTATACATAAATGTTTTAAGCATGCTAGAAATAGGATTCTAATTTACTGGTTGATTGTTTCCTGAGACTGACTCTAAAGATATCACACAAAAAGACTGCACGCAAGAACTCAGCAATAGTAGGGATTATTTATTGAGTGTTTAGAATGTGCCTGGTATGTGACAGGCATTTGTGTGCTATAGAATTTCAGTGATCGGTAATCATTGTCATTTTTCTTATAAAGACATTGAGACTTCTCCAATGCCACACAGTCAATGTGTAGTGTGGTTGAAATTTAGCTGCATAAACTATTTTTAGAGTCTTTTAGCCATTAAGCTATCAATGGTTTACATTTGTAGTTTGATCTAATGTCCCCTTCTTACTTACAATGCTATTCAATTGTTCACTTACACTTTGTGTATACATGTGTGTGTATGTGTGTGTGTGTGCCTAAGAGAACAGGGAATCCCTTTTTGCAGCATGAGGAAGTATTATGCAGTTAATTAGCACATGTCATCATGGGTTCACCTCGGACAATATTTTCTTTTTCTCTGCTCTGATGCTTTTCAGAGTGAACCAGGATTTTCCCTTTTTGTGCTCTACAAAAATGGGCTCTAAGGTATATTGGGAAAGGAAAGCCATTGATCTGATTTCAGTTTCTTTCTCTGAATTTGTTTTCTCTTTTTGCAAATGAGCACAGCCAGCTGTTTAGAATTTTGAAGAGTCCAAAACCCTCCTGTCTATTGAGTTAAAATCTTTCCTCTCCATTTAGTCTCTGAGCTGGTGTCTTTTACTAATCAAAAACCTTATGAAGAGCTAGTGGATATGTGGGATGGTTATGCAACTGTAGAACCTCTACTTAGTTTTGATTCTACTCAGATTTGATTCAACACACTATGGATGCGATTGGGTAAAACTATTAATATCATCATGTACATTTAAGTAATCATGTACATCAACATAAAGACTAATCATTAAAGAAAGACTCTGAAGCCTTCTGGAGGGAAGTTTCAAGAATCAGTATTTTTTCTCCTTTGAAGTCACCTTTTGTAGGCATCCAAGCTGCTTGCTTTTTACTACATTAGGTCAAGATGGTTTAGTACATGGGTAGATTAATCTGAACTCGGTTATGTTGAAGTCCAAATGAGGTTCTAAGCCAAGATCACTGGATCGCCCCATTACTTGTAATGATCATTTTGAATGTATCTTTCTTTCTTTTTCTTTTTTTTTTTTTGGTTTATGGGATGGTAGCTTGCAGTTGGCAAAGCAAATCAGAAGAACACCCAAAGTTAAATGTGTGAATAAAATACAAGAAAAATATAGTAATGACTAATAAGATGTAAATGCCAGGAAATTTTCTTGTCTGTTAAATTGGACATCTGCACCCTATTCTTACATGCTCATCACCATAAGTGCCTTTGTATGTTCTCCCCAATCTGTCTTCACAGACATACTCTAGAGGCCTTGAAGCTTTAACACCACTGCTACAAAGATGCCCTGGCAGTCACTCTCACGCTTACGCTCACGCTCTCACTCACGTTCACTCTCGTGGAACGTTTGCTGAGAGTAAAAGATGTGCGATGCAGGCGCCACCCTCCAGTGCTTGTGAGAGAAACTGGCATGGCGTGTTCTCTGATGAAAGAAAGAGCTGCGTTTCTGGGTCACATCTGCAGGAAGATGGGCTTGGGGGACCTGACTTTTCCCTGGCCGGCTGCCTAGTCATATGGGTTTGGCAGTTCAAGCTTGGCCTTATGTCTACACAGGAGGAGGAGAGCAGATGAAGAGCAGTCTGGGAGCTGAGCTGCTCAAACCCACACATATTTGCATAGCTTATGAAGTGGCAAGACCATGGGCTGTGCCTATCTGCAAAGGAAGAGTTGGCTTGCGGGGCTTCGCATCCTGTGGGAGAGATGCTGACGATGGTTTCAGAGGCCCCAGGAAACTTGGAGAAAGAGCTTGGCCAGGATGGTTGGGGCTACTTTGCCCATTAAGGACAGCTTTATTCAAAGGCAATGTGCTTTTAGAAGACCCAATATTTCTGATGCTTCCTCCGCTGCCAGGTCACATGCTGCTCCCTTGGGACCTACCCCTTCACACCCCTTGCCAGAAAGAGTTCTATTCATAGTGACAGTTGGCCTTAAAAGGCAAAACACTGGATGTAGGAGAACAGATGAGAACCATATAGTGAAGTACAAATCTCTGATAAATTGTCATGTGAAGCAGGACGAGGAAATAGACCGGCTAAAAGGCTGTGTGGAGAGGGAAGGGATGGGAGCGGAGACAGACACCAGAGAGAAAACAAAGCCAAGGGCCTCAAAATCCACTTTTTCTGGCTGTGCTGTTAAAGTGCCAGGCCAACAGCATGCCCTATTTAAATTGAACTCATTCCTTTATTGAACACTGTACATTGCATACACTGATATTTGAATCCATCTAACAACTCTTTGAAATTATTTCCATTTTCTGAATGAAGAAAGTGAAGCTCAGAATAGATCCAAGTTAGCCCAGAGAGATGCATGGATTACATATGATAGTAAATGGAATTTGAAGTCAAGACCTGAGATGTCAAGATCTTAGTTTCAACATGTATTTATCACATGACTTTGAACAAGTTACTCCAGCTCACTGCACTTTGCCTTCTATACAGGGACTACTAGAGGGATGGAAAAGGTCCACTTTCAGAGTCCTCATAAAGATAAAAGGTTAAATGACTTGTCTAGGTTTACACAGCTGGCAAGGAGTCAGTACTAAAGCGCATGGCCCAGATCTCAAGCCACGGTACCTATTAAATAAATGTTTGCCGTGATTAGAAATGGCAGATCCGGGATTTAAGCTCAGTTCTCCCAGGCCTATGTGTTTTATGGGCTGTTACCTGTTATCCTATCTTCTTCACAAAGGATGGTTGCACACGAACAGGGACCATTGTACTATGTATTTTTAAAAGCATTATAGAGGCCTTGGACCGTGTCGGGATATCTGAAAATTACTCATTGGCCACCACTGTCTGTTCAGGAGAGAAGAAGCCATTACTGGAGAGGAAGCTCAGAATAATCTGGAAGTGTAAAGCAGTTGTTTCCATACATGCTAGGTTTTTCCCGCAATCTTCATGTCCTGGAGTCTGCCTCCCACTCCTGTGAATGCTCAGCCTACTCAGGCCAGCTTCTTTTGAGCCCCTATGCCTTTAATACATTTGACACATTCATTTGTTTCTTTAAAACTGATAATTGAAATTCTATCATGTGTCAGGCACCATTTGTGGCACTGGAGAGAGCGGCAACAAAACAGAGAAGGCCTACACTTCATGGAACACACAGTGCGGTTGCATGGGAGGGCAGCCCGTAAATGTGCCCTGGGGAAGGTGATATGTTCGCTTTTCCATGGCTGTAACCAGGTGGCTCACACTGGATGGCTGAAAACAGCAGAAATGTGTTCTCTTACAGTTCCAGAGGCCAGAAATCAGAATGGGCATCGCTGAGCTGAAATCATGCTGTTGGCTAGGCCATACCACTTCCAGGTTCTCTAGTGAGGGTTAGGCATGTTGCCGGCTCTGGCTTAGGATGGCTGCTGGCCCAGCGGTAGTCCGGTTTATGGCCACATTAGTGTCTGTCTTCTCTTTCTCCACCTCTGTCTTTAAGGACACTAGTGATTGCACTTAAGGCCCAGCCCAGTAATCCAGAATGATCTCCTCATCTCAAGATCCTTCATTTAATTAAATTTGCAAAGACTCTTTCAATTTAAATAAAGGAACAGTTATAAATTCTGGTGTTTAAGACCTTATATTTGTGGAAGAATATTATCCAGTCTGCTACAGATAATATGTCAGGTAGTGAAAGTTATCCTGAAAGAGAGACAAATGTGAAAGATGAATAATGCCCGTGTGAGTTTGGGGGCTGTTATGTTTCTTAAGGTCAACAGAAAAGGCCTTACCCATACACTGACCATTAAGTAGAGACCTAAAGGATGTAAACCCCCTTGGAGGAAGAGAGTTTCAGGCAGCAGGAAAAATTTGTGCAAAGATCCTGAGGAACAGAAAGATGGCCTGTGTCATATCTGAGTGCAGGAGGAAAATGAGAGTTACTACAGAAGAAGATGAGGTAAAATGGGGGAGCATATATACCCCAGGGTTACTGGTCAATGTAAAGACTTTTACTCAGAGTCGGATGCAAAGCTACAGAGAAAACAAAGAGTGAGAAAATCAGATTTAACTTTTAGAAACATCTCTTTGGACGCTTAATGATGAGTAGCATATAAAGGCAATAAAGAGATAGAGAGACCACTTAGGAAGGCATCACATAAATCTATGAGACATTCTGGGAACTAGTGTAATTCCAGATGTGTGTTAAAAATACTTACTTTTAGTAGAATTTGCAGGTGGGGCTGCATGCAGTGGGAATGAGAAATTGAAGACAAGGAAGACTGCCTGAGTTTAGCTTGAACAACTGTAAAGACAAAGCTATCCTTACACCTAGTTGGGCCATGGAGGAGTGTGGGATGCTCAGGTGGGTTAAGGAAGAGATGCTTGTCAGTTTTAAGGTACTTTCTGGCATCCACATTGAGATAAAGTCTTGACAGTCAGAGAAGATTGTGGTGTTGACAAATGACATCCGTACGAAAGATGGAAATGTCAGAGTGGCCACCAGGCAGGCGTGCCCAAGCCCAGAGGCTGGGAAAACTCACCTGAGCCTGCCCTACTCCTGGTGTGATGCCTCCTGTTCTTGGCTCCTGTGGAGGCTCCATGTTATCCTGAATATTGCCCATGTTCAGGCAAAGTGAACCACTGTCTATGCTTTGAAGGTGTTCATAGTCTGATGGGAAAGTCAAATATGAGTATGTCAAAATCATCTATGCTGATATGTTAAGCTAGTTCAAGAATATTAAGCCTAATTTCATCATGGGGTGAGGGATCTGGAAATGTGTACCAAGGATTCCTTATTTAGGCCTAGATACTTGAAGAAGTGCATTACTTTGTGCAGATTCTAATGAAGATTTCAAGACACTACTGCCGAGAGTTTAGTTGTCTAGTTAAAAAGCTGTTGAAAAATCTAGCTAAGTCATTGTAAGACCTGAACCAAATATACTGTAGGAAAATATCCAGGTGACTTCCTTTCTGGTCTTGTATAGGTCACAGGATATGAACCATCTCAACAATACATACCAAAGAGGGATACAGGAAGTGTGCCAGCTTAACTCCTCATGCCAGTAAATCAGCATGGATTTAGTTCTCATGTTTCTGCCAGAAATGGAAAATTTCTGTCTTGAGCTTAAAAGCCTGTCAGAGAATCCCTCATTCTCTGTGTGAAAATCAATAAAACTACTGTTTTTGACCTATTTTAGTGAACTTTGTTTGTCTCTTTAAAATGAGTACTAAAATATTAGCTTGTATAAGAAATGCTCTTTGAATAGTAAGAATTTAAAAATTTAGTAGGTTGCCAAATGCTTCCTATGAAAAATGATTAGTCAGATTGAGAAAGTGTATTAATCATTGGGACTAATAGATTTTTGCTAAACACAAATATATTGTATGTATTGGCTATAATCTTTCTTTGGGAAAATCTTTAAAGTAGATCACCACTTGGTGGTTTTCAAAATTTTAATTGTTTTATTTTTACATTAAGGCAAATAATTTCTCTGAGGAAGGTGAGAAAATCTACAGTGGGAAATTGCTGTTCTTTGCATAGAGTCAGATACAAAAGGGAAAAGAGAAAGAAATTGGTGAATGGTAGTTTCTTTGAATAGGTGATGAATTCATGGTTGGCCATCTTTGTAACTATTAGTCAATGTTTATGATTCTTTATGAGTTTACGAATTGCCAATAGAAACAGTGATGGGGTTCAAACATCTCATGAGTGTTATGAAAAGCCTGTTAGTGCTGGAAAGTGGGTTAACTTCACCCAGCAGTCTGCCCATCCCTCTGATTGCAATGCAGATTGGGCAGAGCATAAAATGTGACTTCTCAACAACACCAAATTTATATGCGTGAGAATTAGTTTCTCATCTTATGGATACTCTCACTTATTTTGCTCAGCTGTTTTCCTTTTTCTGGGTTTTACCTTGGATAGTGTTTTTTGCCATGTTTTCAAGTGCATGCATTATTTTATTCTGTAACATTCAGTCTGTCAACCACGTCTAGTAGAGTTTTCACTTCCTATAGTACACAGGTTTGATTTTAACCTTTTTCTATCTTTTATGTCTCTACCATATTTAAATTTACCCTACTTCTATGAACATAACAAATTATATATAATAATTTGTTATATAATAATATATAATTATATATAATAAATTATATATAATAATTATATATACCTTTATAATGAGTATTTTTATGTCCTTATTCACTAATTTTATCATTGTGTCACTTTTCTTTCACTTTTTTTTTTTTTTCTGGTACCAGGAATCAAACTCCCTACACTTACGACCTTATACAGGCAGGTACTATGCCACTGAGCTAAATCCCCAGCCCCTATTCTTTCACTTTTATTTTTTCACTATAAATTTGCAAATTATGGTTTTATATCTTTATGGGGCAAAAGGTAATGTTATAGTTGATGAATACAATGTGGAATAACTAAATTAGTCTGTTAATATATTTATCACCTCAACTATGTGTTCTTTTTGTGATAATCTGAAATGTAGTGAGTTTAAAATGTACAATACATTATCCTTACTTTGTAGTCTTGTCTCCAATGTATATAAATGAAAAAAAGATCTTCTGTTTCTGAGGAAATCAAGGGTACAAACTGAGATTTGTGCCTTTTTTCAGCATCTTCCCCCTTTTTCCAAGTTCCCACTCTTATAGCTACTACTCTCTTCTCTGCCTTCTTTGAGTTCAACTATTTTAGATTCCATGTTAAGAAAGATGTGTGGTATTTTCCTGTCTGCACCTAGCTTACACTTAGTATAATTTTGCAGTTCCATCCCTGTTGTTATAAGTAAATATTTTCTCATTTCAGGGCTGAGTAGAATTTGACTATAGACCCACACCACACTTTCCTTATCTATTCCTCCATCCATGGGCGCTTAGGTTGCTTCCTGGTCTTGCCTGTATTAAGTAATGGTGCAGGGAGCATGGGATTTCAGACAATTCTCCTGTATACTGATTTCACAGCTATGGGTAAATACCCAGAAATAGATTGCTAGATCACATGGTAATCCTATCTTAAGTTTTTAAAGAACTTTCATACATGTTTTCTGGAATTTCTGTACTAATTTACATTCTCATCAACTTGAGTCTTTTTATTGATTGGTTGTGTTTTCCTGTTTTTTTGTATGATGGAAAACATCTGACCATATGGCAGACATCATGAATATTGAGATGCAGATATTCTTGTGTTTTGGAGTATTCTTGGGCTTTGTTTTGGAGTAAATTTCAATTACACATTTTTTAATGAAACAGGCAAAGCAGACTTGAGCCTAGCTACACAGCGCACCTCTGAGTATTTGATTTGATATCAGAGGAATACCTATATTTTCCACTGTAGATTAGGAGAGGACAACCTACTCCTGGTTGTGTACAAACTCTGAAGATTGCTTGTTTTAATTATTTTAATCTTCATGTTGGAGTGTTTGCCAGAGTGATTTGTGAGGGATGTCTCTCCTCTCTTGTTACCTGTCCTGCAAACTTGCCCCTTCTGGCCTCCTTCTTAAAGTTTCCTTTTACTTTCCTCCACCCAGGGAGATGGTCCTTTCTTCGCTGACTTCCCTTCTAGTGCTGTAGCGTACAGACTCTTTCCAGTAACAACTGTAGCAATCACAGAGCTTTGTCTGTTCCTCTCTCTGAAATCAGTTCAAATTACTCACAGACCCACAGGCACACACACACACACACATACACACACACACACACACACACACACTCTTGCACACACAACCTTCAACTATCCTTCTTCTGGTATAAAAGGGAGTGAATTATATATCTCAATGTGACATCCAGAACTATAGAACTTGTAGAAGCAAACAGGAGAAAAACTCGCAAGCTTGAATTGGGTCAAGTGTTCTTAGTTTATAGTACTAAAGAAATGATTCATCACAGGAAGAGTGGAGAAGTTGGCCTTCATTAACATTTTACTCTGTGATGGATACTCTTAAGAGATTCAACAGGTAAAACACAGATTTCTGCAAAATATGTACCAATCATATATCTGACAGAGATGTTTACCTAGAGAATATAAAACACTCAGAAAACTCTACAATAGGAAAACAAATAAAAAACTATAATAAAACTTTTGAGTAGATACAGAACCAAAGCTTAATAAATTGCAAATAAACAAGCAATTGAACAATATTAGTCTTTATAAATGCAAATTAAAATCACAAAGATATATTTCTACATATGTGTTAGTATAGTTAAAATTAATAGACAAAATAAACTAATAAAAGAAACCAATAAAATGAAGCACGGTGGAAGTTACAACACAAGAATAATATTACTTACTGTTAGTGAGAGTGAAAAGTGGTAAAACCATTCTAAAAAGCCAGAAATAGTGATGCATGCCTGTAACTCCAGCACTTGGGACCCTGAGGCAGGAGGATCACCAGGAGTTTGAGGCTAGCTTGGACTCCATAGTGAGTTGAAGGCCAGCCTGGACTACACAGCATAACACTGTCTGAAAAACAAACAAACAAACATACAAACAAAACATTTAAGATATAATTGATATAGACAGCATGTGACTCACTAATACTACCATATATTTGCCAAAAGACATAAAAAATTTATGTTCGCACAAATCCTGAATATTAGTGCTTATTTTCAACTTAATTTTGTATGTTCCTGCTCAGATATTCTGATAGTCACTGCAGTTATTCTACAGTGAATGGATAAATATGCTGTTGTATATTCATACCATTAAAACTTCCAGAGCAATACAGAGGAATGATCTGTTTACATATGAAATAATGTAAATGACCAAAATGTTTAGAAGAACTGTATGATCATACCTTTTAGACCTCAAAAAACAAAACAAGAACAAAAATTCAGTGACCGCCAAGATTTGGGAGTGGACTTTGGTTGCCAATAAGAACATTGCCCAGTGGATTTTGGTGGTGAGAGAACGATTTTGTATTTCATAGTAGAGCTTATGACTAGCCATTTTTCAAAACTGATAGATCTGTACACAAAACAATAGTGAAATTTATCGTAAGTTTAAAAATCACTACATTTTAGAAGCCTATTTATTTTTATTGCAAGCAAGAAATATACTTCTAAACGTGACTTCTAAAATATTTCAATGGTTGACTAAAATCAGCTGATTAGACTTAAATACTAATTGCTATTAATACAACTTGTGGCTTCACTATAAATGGTGTGCATCTTCCTCGGTCTTTTCCTATATTTGTCTGAAATGCCCCCCAACCTTCTTCAGGATAGAGAGACTAACTGGTTAAAATATTACCAAACATGAGTTTCTGCTTTTGACATGGAGTTGGTCTGGAGAGGCTCTAGAAGGGCCAACAGAAGTAGAGCCATGCCAAAAGAACATTAGGGACTTGATCCAGAAAGTTCCTTTCTCACTGTTCTCTATCTAGCAACCTCTTGTGTCTTTTCTGAGAAAAATCTCAAAATGCTTCTCTGATCTTTTACCCTTTCTCCCTTCCTCACCCACCATGGCTCCTTCCCCCCTTTCATACATTCAACTCACTGTTTAGTCCTTGGTCACTGAAACATAAGAAGAAAAGGAATAGAGGGCCGGGAATATAGCTCAGTGGTATAAGTGCCTGCCTGGCAAGCACAAAGTCCTGAGTTTGATTCCCGGTACCGAAAAAAAAAAAAAAAAAAAATGAGGAGAAGAAGAGGAATAAAAAAAAGAAAGAAAACAAACGAAAATGATAAGCACGAGAATTTTATGGAATGATATTATCAGTGTCCTGAGAGAAAGTAATTGTTACTCTTGAATTGTATATCCACTAAAATTACATTCTCAAGAATGGGGAAATTTTAAACATTGTTTTTCACATCAAGAAGAGACTACCCCCATCGTACGTATTCATAGCGTTCTCTAAAGGCAGTCTGAGTAGAAGGAAGGAAAGAGGTCTTCCTCATAGGGGGACTAGGGAGGAGAACAAAAGGGGTGAGTGTGGATGAGTTTAAAATAATCATTTCCTCTAACAGGGAAATGCTGTCTTATGAGACTATAAAAATGAAAATATAAACAGTGACAGACAAGTTTAGAATTGGGTGACTAGTATAATAGAGAAGTATCTTTTAAAGCTTCAAAAAGGAATAAAAGTAAGAGTTAATATCTCATTTTCATAAACATTCAGGGTAAACTGTCAGGCAAAACTCAAGGAAAATAGAGTATGTGACTTCTAAATGGATACTATGTAGGGTGCAATGAAAGAAGATGCAATTAAAAGTTGGCAAAAAGAGAGGAAGAGAAAAGTTTAAATAGTAAGAACTATTGAAACAGTATTAAATAGAATAGTATTAAATAGTATTAAATAAAAATAGTATTAAATAGATCTTTTTATTATTCCTCTTCTTCTTGTGTTTCAGAGACAGGGGACTAAATAATGAGCAACATGTGTGAAAGGACGGAAGGAAGGAACCACATGGATGCGGAGGGGAGAGAGGATAATAGAAATTAGAGCAGCGGACTCTGATGAACTACACTGACAAAAGTTAGACTGACTCTTTTAATTTTGTATTTTTATTTATTTATTTTGTGGTGCTGGGGATTAAACCCAGGGTCTTATGCATGTGTAGCAAGTGCTTTGCCACAGAGCTGCATCCCTAACCCGTAAAAGGGATATCAATGAAAACTAAAATATGATACACTGTTTTCTAAAAACACATCTATGTTATATTTAGGCAAAAATTGGCATATGTAGAAGAGTCATTACATGCTAATATTCATTTCACCAAGAGTACACTCTAACACAAACTTGTATGGTTTCATAACTGGCTAAAATTACGTAAAGAATCATTTTTAGAGTTATATACTTATTTTTACATTTTGTAAATTATATAGGAAAAATAAATGAGTGGTTTTATATAATTGAATACCAAAATTTACTAAATTGATACAAAGTAACTGAAAGCAAAGACACTGATATTGGTTTTATACAGACCAACTTTAGAGACCACTAAGTTAGAGATCAGTAAGAAAAGCATTGCCAAAACCATTTGTATTTTAGGACATTTAAAAACTTCCTTTTAAAACAGCATACATTTAAAAAAGAAATTAGCTTTGAACTAAATATATATATATATATGTATATATATATATATGCTACATACTAAAATTATGGAGTCACAGTATCCTGGGATATAAATCTTTATATGTAAATATTAAAAGAATTATAAAAGAAAGAAAACCTGAAAAGTGAATGACCTAAGCATCCAACTTAAGTTTTTTCTTTTTCTTTTTCTTCTTTTGAAGTGGAGGTGATGTGGAGGGAATTAGGGATGCGTATAGAAGAAGAATCAGTCTAAAGTAAAAAAGAAAAAGAAAAAGAAAAAAAGGCCAAAAGAAGAAAGTAAATTAATTTGCACAATGAATTAGCAAGATCCATCAAGATTCATCAAGAACAAAAAGAAAGGCTAAAAAGTAAATACTAGTAAAAGAGAGACATAACCTTAGTAAATTCAGAGACTAAAATGTTAATGAATGCATGTGAATAGCTTCATACCAGTAAATTTGAAAACTTCAGTAAAACCAGAAAAGCCTGAAAAAATCATAACTTACCAGTTCTGTCTCAATGAGAAATAGATATCTGAACAGTTCTATAACCATTAAAAAATGATCAGTGGTTGGTTAAAATTCTCCCCATAAAGAAAGCATCAGACAGAATGTTTTATAGTATATTTTATCAAACACTGAAGGAACAAGTAAATCAAATGTTACAAAATGAATATAGAAAAAGTGGAAAAACTGTGCAACGCATTTTTAAAGTTCCCACAACTCTGATTCCAAACCTAACATAGATAGTAGGTCTAGAAATTTATTGGCCAATTTCACTCATGAATATATATGCAAACACCCTAAATAAAATATTGACAAACAGTACCTGTAATGAATAAAAGAACACAATATATCATGGCCAAGTTAGATTTTTCTCAGAAATACAAGATTAGAATTTTATATTTAGAAAATTGCTACTTAGATTTAGTGCTTGAATTGATATTTTGGAAAATGTGTTGGGATAATTCATCATATTAAAGTACAAGAGTCATGAAATTAACAGTTGTAGGAAAAACATTAGACAAAAGTCAACATCTATTCATGATGCAAAATAAAATTAAAAAGAATAAAAACAATCTTCCCCAATATAATGGATGATGCATTTAAATCGCTAACCAAATATTCTTAATGGAGAAACATGTAAAGCACTTTTCTTAATATGGCCTAAAGAGAATGAGTGTTACCCCACTACTAGTGAACACTGATAATCCTAGGCAGACCTGTGAAGCATAATGAATCCAGAAATAAATAAATTAATACATAAGTAAATTAACTGATAAGCTTTGAAGTGAAAGAAGAAAATTATATTTTCAGATGATTTGGGTATTTACAGAAAAGCATATAGATAGCTCATACAATTAATTACTAAATGGGCTGTGGTGGTGCAAGTCAGTAATCCCAGTATTCTGAGAGTCTGAGATAGGAAGGTCTCAAGTTCAAGGCCAGCCTGAGAATTTAGTGTCTTAGTGAGACCGTTCCAAGAAACACTTTTTTTTCATTTAAAAAAGTGTTGGGGATGTAACTTATTGCAAAGTTCCTAGATTCAATTCCTAGTAGTACAAATGAACAAGAAAAAACAATATTAAAAATTTGATATGATGTGATTGTAAACTGAATGTACTAGAAAGTGAATAATTAGTAATAATTAGAAGAAACAATTGCAAACAAAATTATAAGTAACCTGATGCAACTTTAAGACATTTATAAAAAATGTAAATTTTATGAGATGATATAAAAAACTAGCTTAACAAATTGTGAAATAGCCAATGTTAATAGTTGAAAGGACTTGGTATCCAACATATTTCGTTTCTCACCCCAAACAATCTATAATTCTAGTGTAGTTATAAGGAAAATATCAAGCATCTATATTCTGATATAGGTAAGCCTAGTTTATAGAATAAAAATTCATAGAATAAAAGAGCCAAAATTAGCAGATAAATATAAACAAGAATAACATGGGAATGTTTGCCTTATCAGACATCAAAATATATTGTTATGAACTGTAATTAACAGTGCTGTATCAGTGGAAGTTTAATATATGAAACTGAAAATTATTGAAATGGTAGAAATGATGACCTTATATTCATTCACACTAGCATTATCTGATTTTGATTCCATAGGTTCTTTTATTTAGAAAGATTTTATAATTCACTTGAAGGTCTATATTCAATTCAGCATAGTAAGAAATGGAGGATTTGTTCTGCATTCAAAAAATAAATGGACAGAACAGAAAAATTTTAGTTAATTTATATAGATTTTAGTGTTAGTAAAATATACTTACTTTATAAACTTTAGTTTTTCATGCCTAAAATGATCTGAGCAACATCTTAGATGATATTCAGTGTCAATTTTTAACTGAAAATGTACACATCTATGAAAATAGAAAATTTAAGGAAAGTTATGTTTTCTGGCAAAAGAAAAGTGACAAACTATTAAAATTATTTTTTGCATCTGCAATATATTTAAATGTGTCTTTTTGGGGGCTGGGGATTTAGCTCAGCGGCAAAAGCGCCTGCCTGGCAAGCGCAAGGTCATGAGTTCGATTCCCGGTACCGAAGAAAAACCAAAAAAAAAAAAAAAAAAGTGTCTTTTTGGATATAAGCAAAATTTAGCATAAGATAGGAACTGTTAAATTCAAAATAATTAATTCCTGACATTTTATTTCTTTCAGAATTATTTTAGTTAAAATAGTTTCTTTGCTTTTAGGTTAATATCATATATAGCTGCAGACATTCTTAGAATTCTTACTCATAGATCAATTTGAGGAAAATTGATCTTTGTTATGCTAAACCTTCTACTCTGTAAACAAAGTAATGTCTCACTATATTTTTGTTGTTTTTATACTTAAGTATTTCCTTTTTTAAGTGATTACAAAAGGGGTAGTATTTTTAGTGTCAGTATCCATGTGTTCAGTGCTACTTACAAAGAAAAGCAATAGATGTTTGTATGATTCTCTTGTATTATGATATATACTGTTGAACTCTTTATTAGATACAAGAGATTTGGGGAGATTTCTCAGGCTATTTTATATAGAAAAGCATATTATCTGAAAATAGGGATAGTTCTGTTTATTCTTTATCTTTTCTGATCTATATGCTCTCCCTCCTTTCCTCTCCTCTCACTATCCTGAATAGGAGTAGTGACAGAAGATTTCCATTTACTCTCTTCCTAGTCTGAAGTAGAAACTTTCATTTTTTTTTCACCTTTAAATACAACCATACCGGGGCTGAGGATTTAGCTCAGTGGCACAGTGCCTGTCTGGCAAGCGGAAGGTCATGAGTTCGATTCCTGATACCAGAAAAAAAAACAAAAACTAAATAAATATAACCATACCTATGGGTTTTTGTGTTTGTCTCATAAAATTGAGGAAGTCATGCTCCTGTTTCATGGGGGTGTGTGTATCTATGTGTGTGTGTATGTGTGTAAAATTTTGGCAAATGCTGGTTTTCTGTATTCGTTGAACAGAATGTGCACAATTTTCTCTCTTTTTTTTTTGAGTGTTTATACAGTGGAATAAGTTGATTTTTGAATAGTAAAGGAAACTTACATGCCTACAATAAACCTCACATGGACATTGTCAGTTTTTATGTTTATACATTTGTCTTGGTTACTTTTCTCTCGTTGCTGAGACAAAATACCCAACGCCCAAAATGAAGGAAGGAAAGGTTTATTTAGCTTACAGTTGGTGGAGGTTTCAGTCCATACTTGGCTGGCTCCGAGGCAGAAGGTAGCAATGCAACAAGAGCAAATGGGGAAATGGCAGCCGAACAGCAAACAGCCAGAGCAAACCGGAGGAATGGCGGCAAGCAGCTTCTTTTTTCCCTGCCTTACTTTGTAAACAGGCTACCCCCACCTAAGGGGCATGTAGCTCTCACATAATCTCCAGGCCCCCCTCTTCCACAGGCTCAGGATGTATACAAAGTAAGTATCCTGCCTTCCTGCTGAGTTACTTAGCCAAACCTCTAGACTCCCCAGGTTGACACAATGTATCAACCATAACAACGTTGATGATTCTATTTGCTAATACGATTTTGTTTAGGATTTTCGCATCTATATGTCTTGTGCTTTAGAACTAAAATGTTTCCCAAGGCCCTACGTATTCATAGGTGTAGCTTTAGGGGAGGTGATTGGATCATGGGAGTGATGTGATGTTAAGGGTTCACTTGATTGGAGAAGGGATTCATTCTGGAGGAACCTGGAGGAGCATACTCTTGGACTCTGCTCCTCCTTTCTGTCTGCCTCTGTATCTTGGCTTCCTGGTTGCCAGAGATGAGCACATTTTCTTCTTTTCTAGTTCCTTAAGAGTTATGAGGATATTCAAGCAATGTATTTGTAGTAGTTAATGTTTTTGGAATAATTGGTTCATAATGTTGTGTAGGGTTCACAATTTTCTTTATCGTCAGTGTCTACAGCATTTAAAATGATATTCCTTGTTAGGTTGTTGCTTTTTTTCCTGTTAATTTGGATATAGATCTGTTCATTTTACTGATGACTTCAAATAATTAGCAAAAGTATGTTTGCAAATTAGTTTAGTTCTTCCTTTTATTGTTTGCTTCTTTATGATTCATGTGTTTATTTGGTCTATCCCGGCTTAGATGGAGTTGAGGCTTACTTCCTAACACATGCCTTCCGTGCTAGAAGTTTCCCTCTCCAAACTGCCTGAACTGTATTCCAAAATTTTTGGCATATTTTTACTTCAATTCAGTTGAATGTACTTTTTACTATCATTGAGACTCCTTTGAACTGTAGATTATCATAAGCATAATATGTTCCTTCCATTCCTTTTTAGATTGATTCCAATGTGACCAGGGAACAACCTGTATGATGTCAAATACTTAGAGCTTTTTGAAATTTGATTCATGGTTAAAAATATGTGTATTTTGGTATATTTTATGTAAGTACTTAAAAAAATTATTCTGTTATTGTGGGGTGGAGAATTGTACAAAAGTTTATTAGATGCTGTTGTGTGATGGCATCGATTCTATTCCCTCACAGAGTGTCTGTTTATTCTCTCTATTATAGGGAGGCTTTATTCCACCACAATTCTGGATATGGCTATTTAAACTTTTGGTGCTACTAGTAGTTGCTTCACATATTCTGCAGTTTTTCTGTTCTATACTTTTGAATGTAGGATTGCTGTGTCTTGCTGGATTGGCCCTTTTACAATGATCTAATCTCCCTTTCTGTCCCCAGTAACTTAGTTTTACCTGAAGTCTATTATATCTGGTATTAGTACACCCATTACTACTTTAATTTGATTAATGTTTACATGACATATTTTTCCATATATTTATCTTCAGCCTTCATATATTTTGTATTTGAGGTAAGTTTCTTTGTAGAAAGCATGTGCATGCTTTAGGCTTTTCAAATATGCTCTACTAAACTGTGTCTTTTCATTTGTGTGCTTAACAGTCTACTTTTATTGTAGCTAATGATATATTAAGGTTTAAGTCTGCTATTTTCTTATCGACCTTTGTTTTGTTGTTCTTTCTATGGGTTACCCAAATATTTGTGTAGAATTAAATTTTGATTTATTTATATCATTTTTTAAGTGTATCTCATGTGAGAAATTTTTAGTTGTATATAAAATCACAAATTTTCTCACAAAACACAGTCAATTCTTTTTTGCTTCAATTGGTAGTTCCAGGTTTTCAGTTTGTTTATTTTCATACCTAGACTAAATGGCTAAAAGAAAACCCCCAAAATTCTCTATTTCTTGTATCTTGACTTCCCAAGCAGTCTTCCTGTTTTCCCCATACTTAGAGCTTTCTTCTGTCTGTTGTACTTATGGTGTCCAGAGCTTCTCATTGTGCTTCATTGGAGGAATAGGAAAGAGTGTATGTACTCTTCCCAGAAGCAGAAGTGCAAACATGAATTTTATTTTACTTTTTAATAATGCATTAGAAGGCAAAATGCAGTTTTAAGGAAATATTCTGTTGAGTTAGAAACCCTGCCCAAGTGGCAGTTGTACTTGTTCCCTGTTGTTTTTGTAACAATACCACAAGCCAAGTGGCTGAAAACAAAGTAAATTCGTGAGGATCCTCAACTCGGTGGCATTTGGCCCCAGTGAAAGTATCCATAGTGTTCTTTATATAGGCCATCAGGGGCAATACGTTTCTTTGCCTTCCCTAAATTCTCCAGTCTCTTTGCATGAATGCTTCCTGGCCATTCTTTCCATTTTTAGCACCTGTATTTTTGGATCACTCCAATCTCTGTTTTGATGTCATATTGCTCTTTCTCCTCTGACTGTGACATTCCTTCCTCCCTCTTACATGTATAAGGATAAGTTTTACTAAATTCAGAGCCCCCTTATAAGCCAGAATAAACACTGTAGCTCAGAACCATTAGGTAAACATAGCTACAAAGTCCCTATGGCTATGTGAAGGCAACGCATTCACAGGTTCTGAGGATTAATCATAGCATCTTTGAGAAGCTGTTACTCAGCCTGCCACAGAAGATTTCATTTGAAAAAGCATTCCCCGCTCTCTTATAAACCATGTATATATTTAACATGGCTTTTAGTCAGACAAAAGCAGGCTCATTCAAGGATGAATGAGGCTGACCACATTTTTGTTAGTTTCTTAGGTATTTTTTGGATAAAGAGCAGATTTAACAATGTCCTTATTGCTGTATGCTAATACTCAGGGTTTAATGTCCTCCTAATGTATATTTCAACCAAGAAACTAGTCACAAAGGGAGATATTGGCCACATGATTAGTTAACCAACAAAAGAAGAACACAGAGACAAAATGGTATAAACAAAGGTCTTAAATTTCAAAGATGTAATTATGGAATAGCTTTAAGAGACAACAATTCAGAGCAAAGAGGGGCACATTAGGCTGAATTACAAAAAATAATGCACTAATTGCTTTATCCTGTGCCATAAGTTCCTTATTTAGGAACATTTGAGTTGTGAATTTTCACAGATATAAAAGGACCTCATGTTTTTTTAAAATGTTTTGTGCTATATACTTCTGTCAAAGGTATGTAAGACTCATTTTGTTGAACTTATGAATGAATCTGACTCACGACTGCTCTCCCAGAATGGAGCTCATTTGTAAGTCGGGGACTTACTTTATAGAAAATATGGAGGCAACAAAGCTTTTTGAGCTTCCAAAGAGTGGATCTGGCATTGTATCTTTTGAGAGTATTACACCTCGGGTAAGTTTTCCATAGGGTCCAGTTTATTCAAGATAGTCCATATCTATTTCCACTAGCCCAGCATAATAATCAATAATGTTCCCTTTTCAATATCAAAAATATCCTATTTTGAACTGAAAGTTATACAGTTATATTTGGACCATTGTGCTATTTGCTAAAAAAAATCTTAAAAGCATTATATAATCAGGAGTGTATGCCATTCTATTCTATTTTCTAAAGTGTAATATCTGAGACTAAAATTCTGAAAAAATGAATTGATCTTTACAGAAAGTAGCTTATATGAAAGTAGCTTATATGTATTATATTATCATACATAGGTTTTAGCTAACATTGAGACATTGAGGTCCAAAGTTTGGATAGTAAAATGTTGTTGTGGAATGGTGACTTCAGTTATGAGGTTGTTTACCTATTTCAGCTACAATTCCACATTCAGTCTGTGCAGCTTACAACAACATTCACCAGAGGATGGGTAGCTTACTGTACATTCTCATGCTGTGATTTCTTCATCTGTGAAGGAGAAATAATAATATTGTACATTATGGTGAGATTTAAATGATAAGTATATATAAATATGTGGTATTTACATGGCATAAACAATTCCTGTATAAGTTTGGTTATTACCATAATAGTAAATGATTTGCTTTCAGAGGTACAATGTAGTACTCACATGGCCCAGAGCTTCTGAAGGAAGCACCAAATTTTGGCTAAGACTGATAACAAAATTACTATCAATATATTTACAGGTGACCTTCTATATTATCTATTTCTATGTCATTTTCCTTGCTAGTTTGTGGGTTCTCTATGAGCAGAGAAAAGTGTTCGTCTCCTACATTTGCAACCTTAGAGCCTTCAAATATTAGAAGATACTGCCAACTGCCTAGAGACTACAACAGAGTAAATCAATGTTTGAGAAAAGAAGGAAAGAAGAAAGGAAGGAGGGAAGGAAGGAAAGAAGGAAGGAAGGAAGGAAGAGACATAATGAATTAGTTGATTGCATTGTTTTTTGTAGTAGAAATAGATGTTTAGAATACTATCTGTAACTTCAATTCTCCATATATTCTCTGGCATGCTAGACACCCAAAGAGTTCTGATATTTAAACTCACTTTAAATAAGTTGCCTCAGATTAGTGTTCTTAGAAGAAATTTTGACCCTCTGGAGACATCTTTATTTATAATGTGTCAGGGGATGTTACTGGCATCTACTGGACACAAGTCAGGCATGCTTCTTAACATCCCACAATGCCCAGGGACCATTCCAACAAGAATTATCTGTCATGAATGTCAACATTTCTAAGATTGAGAAACCTTAGATGAGCCAAAGATATACTGCAATGTAGAGGACCACCTAGGCCACTCTCCTGGAAAGAGGAGCAATTGCCTCCGTTTTGGCTGAGCTTGACCCTATTTCCATGTATTGATATGCACAGAGCTGGCTAGGACTTTTCCTTATCCTTTCAATTGGCTTTAAGCAATGCATATCGGTCTAGTCAAGGTGCTGATGGTAGTCTTTGGAGGTGGTAGGCATGTTTCCCCAACCTCCATTACTTCTTTGAGTGAGCCAGGATGAGGTGGGATATGTAAGCTAATGCTCCATGCTCTTGGTTGGGATGAGCCTTGGGTAGAGGCTATGACTTCCTGGGGCTTCAAAGATTACTCATCACAGCTAAAGCACCAACCCCAAAACTTTAGAAACCATCCCAGATATGATATGTAGATTATTCTTTCTGCATATCCTTGTCTCTGTATCTGCTGAGGTGATTTCAGGCCTTCCTACCTAGCCCAGCTCATGGCACTCACCTACTTCCAACAGTTCTCACAGTCACTCATCCTCAAGCCACTCCCTTCTTCATGAGCAAATAAAAACTGGGTTCGGCCTTGAATTGAATCCTTTGTTCTGGATACCTATCATCATGGATGATTTAGGACCCCTTGCCTCCCCACAACTACAAATATGCCTTAGTGTCTTTATTCTAGCCATGGATTGCACTGGAAGTGGTAGATTAAAATTGACCCACCAGAATTTCAATAACTTTCATAAGATTTCAAATATAAACTTCCTGGGCCGTGAGGAGGACTGAAAAGAGCTCTGTATACTGTAGTTCACAGTTTCTGGATCTGACCAAAACTTTCTTTTTTATTATTTTAAAATAAAAGGAGGAAAACATTAACAAGACAGACAACCATTCACAAAATAGCAAAAGAACAACACAAACAGTACAGAGTTACAAATAAAGTGGTAGGAAATTAACAATGCTCGTTGTATTACATATTGGTCTCTTCAAAGTGGTTTCTCATGAAGACAGATAGAAACATACAATATTGATCAATCAAGGACTCATTAACTGTTTCTTTCATCAAAGAAATAGGAGGCAGTAGATCAACAGTGTTAACTATCCTGTATATACATACATACAAAATTTCTCCTTCTTTCCCATATCTTTTCCCACATCCCAGTTGCCCTTTACCTTTTAGCGTTTTCCTTTCATTTCACAATGTCTATCATACCTCCAAGTTTTTATTAACTCTTTCAGGTTTTACACTAGTGAGACAATGTGG
>NW_004955469.1:4665833-4666888 GCF_000276665.1 Chinchilla lanigera | reverse complement strand
CCAGGTTGATTTTATGACAGAAGCTTTGTAGTATAATTTCAGGTCAGGGATTGTGACTCCACCTGACTTGTCCTTGTTTCCCAGGATTGCTTTTGCTATTCTGGGTCTCTTCTGTATCCAGATGAATTTATGGCATGTTTCCTCGACTGTCCCTCAGACAAAGGACTTCTGTCTAGAACATATAAAGAATTAAAAAGTATCAGCCCCCTCAAATCAGAGACCCAACCCAAAAATGGGCAGTTGAGATGAATACACACTTCTTAGATCATGAAATACCAATGGCAAATAAATACATGAGAAAATGTTCAACATCATTAGTCACTCGAGAAATGCAAATTAAAACCACATTGACATTCCACCTTACCCCAGTAAGAATGGCTATGAGGTATGCTAATGGTAGTTTAATGGGAATTGCATTGAATGTGTACAGCAATTTTGGAAGTATGGCCATTTTCACAATGTTGGTTCTTCCTATCCACGAGCAAGGAATATTTTTCCATTTACTGAAATCTTCTTCTATCTTTTTTTTCAGAGTCCTGTAGTTTCCATTGAATAGATCTTTTACTTCTTTGTTAGATTGATTCCTAAATATTTCAGTTTCTTGGATGTTATTTTGATAGGTTGTTTTCCTTAATTTCTGTCTCAGTCTGTTTGTTGTTTATGTACAGGAATGCTATTGATTTTTGACTGTTGACTGTATCCAGCTACATTGCTGAATTTGTTGATTAATTCAAGGAGTCTTCTAGTGGAGCTTTTGGGGTCTTCCATGTAAAGTATCATGTCATCTGCAAATAATGATAATTTTATGCTTCCTTTCCTATCCTTATTCCTTTTATTTCTCTTTCTTGTCTAATTGCTCTGTCTAATGGTTCCAGAACTATATTGAATGGGAGTGGTGACAGTAGATATCCTTGTCTTGTTCTTGATTTTAAAGTAAAACCTTTCAGGTTTGTCCATTTAGAATGATGTTGGCTGCTGTATTGTCACAGATGGCCTTGATCAGGTTAAGGTAAAGACCACCTATTCCTATTTTCTGTAGAGTTTTTATCATGAAT
>NW_004955469.1:4647942-4665088 GCF_000276665.1 Chinchilla lanigera | reverse complement strand
TCCTTCTTTTGATAAGGGTAGGGGTTTCTCAATTTTATTTATTCTTTCAATGAACCAACTCTTTGATTCATTTATATTTTGGAGGGTTTTCTTTGTCTCAATTGCATTAATATCTGCCCTAATCTTTATAATCTCCTCCCTTCTTTGGGTTTTGAGCTTGATTTGTTCTTCTTTTTCTAAAAGTTTAAGATGCAGCATTAGGCTATTTATTGGTTCTCTTTCCGTTTTCCTTATGTGTGAATTCACTGCTATAAATTTCCCTCTGAGGACTGCTTTCATTGCATCCCATAGATTCCCATAGATCCCATAGATTTACATGTAAGTTGTATTTACATTTTCACTTGTTTGTAGGTATTTTTAAATTTCCTTTTGAATTTCTTCTGTGACCCATTAGTTTTTCTGGAGGTTGTTCTTTAATTTCCAAGTGTTTGTGGAGTTCTTGAAGTTTCTTTTGTTGTTAATTTCCAATTTCATTACACTGTGGTCAGATAATATGCGTTGGATAATTTCAATTCTTTTGCATTTGGTAGATATGCTCTCTGGGTTAGAATGTGGTCTATTTTAGAGAAAGACCTGTGTGCAGCTGAGAAAAGTGTGTCTTCTGATATTGTGGCATGGAACACTCTGTATACATCTACTAAGTCCATTTGTTTGCAGCTTTGGTTCAGATCTGTTATTTCCTTGCTGATGTTTTTGTCCAGTTAACCTCTCTCCTTATGTGAATTGGGTGCTGAGGTCCCCTGTTACAATAGTGTTATTAATTATATGGGTTTTCATGCCTGTTAAGATTTGTCTCATATAATTTGGAGCTCTGATATTTGGTACATACATGTCTATGATTGTTATCTCATCCTCTTACAGTTTTCCCCTGATAAGTATGTAGTGACCTTCTTTATCTCTTTTGATTGTTGTTGGTTTGAAGTTTACATTGTCTGCAAACAGAATAGCTACACCTGCTTTTTTCTGGGTTCCTGTTGCATGGAGAATTGTTTTCTATCCTTTGACTTTAATCTTGGATTTCCTTTGAGTAAAACATATTTTCTGTATACAGCATATCATTGGATTTTGTTTTTTAATCCACTCTGCCAGTCTGTTTCTTTTGACTGGAGAACTGATGCCATTTACATTTATAGTTATAACCGATATGGGCTGATTTATCATTGTCATGTTATTTACTTGCATTTCTGAGCTACTTTTTCTACCTGTTTACTTGCTTGCTCTTCTTGACGTTTCCTTTCCACTGTTGTTCTTGCAATTACAGCCAACTTTTTCTCTGTCTAGAATATCTTTTAGTACTCTTTTAATGCTGCTTTGGCACTCATGAAGTTCTTCAATTGTTCTTTGTCATGGAAATATTTTAGTTCTCTGTTGAATTTGAGGGATAGTTTGGCAGGGTACCACAGTCTTGGTTGGAAGCTGTTTTGTCTCAGGACCTGTAATACTTCCCTCCAAGCTCTTCTTGATTTGATGGTTTGTGCTGAGAAGTCTACCGTGATTCTGATGGGCTTTCCTTTATAGGTAGTCTGTTTCTTTTCTCTAGCATCTTTTTATATTCTGTTCTTTTGCTGGAGATCTGGGAACTTGACTATTATATGTCTGGGTGCAGTTTTACTTTGGTTGTGATTGATTGGAGTTCTATATGCCTCATTTCCCTGTATATCAGGTTCTGTTTCCATACTTGGGAAATTTTCTGCTGTTATTTCTGCAAATATTCTTTTTATGTCAGTTGTGCTGCCTCCTGCTGTTTCATTGATTCCTATTAGTTGTACATTATTCTTCTTTGCCTCGTCTTGCAGCTGTTGAATTGACTTTTCCTTGATCCTTGTTGATTTTACGTGATCCTTTCTTTCAAGGTCGCTAGCTGCCATGCTGTCTTCAAAGTCTGAAATTCTATCTTCAGCTTCATTCAAGTGGTTCTGGCAGCTTTCAATGGAAGGTTTGTGTTCCAGGAAGTCTCTTTGAATCTGGTTCATGTGTTCTAAGTCCTTTTTATCTTTTTCATTTGACCGTTCCATCCATTGCCTTTTTTCTTCTATTTTCTTATATGTTTCTTCTTCAGACGTTTAGAGCAGTTCTTTCATTCTTATTGTCATTTAATTTTTTGCCTGAGAGATTATTTGTGATCTCATCTCTTCTATGGCTTTATGGAGTTGTTTCTTTACTTCCATTGCAATCATTTCAGCTATTTCAGGCATGTGCTTACCAAGTTCTCCTATGTTGATGTCTCCTGGACTTGTTCTGAGTGGGTTGGAGTTCTGGGCTTGTGTTTTAGTCCTTCGTTTTGTCATGTTTGCTACTGGATGTAGAAAGCTCAGTTACCCTCTTCAGTGGTTACACAGCAAAGGCCACTAGTGTTCCTAGTTTTCCTGTTGATCAGGTTTGCCCCTCAGTGTCTGCCAAGAAGCACTACTTAGTCTCAGGTTTTCCAGTAGTTGTTGATTTTTATCTAGTTATCCCAGGTATCATACATGGGCATTTGTGTCAGCTGATGGCAGAGCATCTGATCCAGCGTCCCCTTGCAGTTCAGGGCTCATGCATAGCCCAGACTCGGGTTGCACTGGTGTGAGAATCCTGGTACAGTGGACTTATGACCCCAGGCAGTTCAGGGTACAGGCAAAACCTAGACAAGAACTGCATGGTTGACAGTTTGTGAACCACCTGATTCTGTGTCTCCAGTCAGCTCCGGACAAATACAGGAACCAGATGAGGGCTGGACTGACAGCAATCATAGATTGCCCCTGCCTGTGACCCCTTAGGGGGTCCGGGTGCAAGTAAAGCACAGACTCAAACCACGAGACCAGCAGCTCACTTGGTGCAGGGCCTGCTTAGGGAGGGCCCTCACATGAATCCTGGTGAGAGCAGTCCTGGGACTTCCAAGTGAGGACCTCCTGTCTGCCGCGGGGGCATGGAGGGCAGAGACTCAGACTGTAATTGCAGTGGGTTCCTGGGTCACCTGCTCTGCCCCTAATTAGCAGATGGGAAATACCTGGCCTCCTCCATGAGTTTCAGCTGGGAACCATGGTGGTGGAAGCTGGTCACAGCCTGGCTGGCTCTCCTTCTTAGTCAGTTCAGGATGTGTGCAGGAATGACCACACCTTTCTACATGTCCTGATTTCAGTTTCAGTTTCAGCCTCACTTTACACATATAATGCTCTGTTTTCTGTCTCCAGAGATTTGTTTTCTAAAGACTTATGTACTTGATTGGCTCCATATTTTCTATTCCAGGCAAACTAGAAGTGAGAGGAAATCAGTGGTGTTGGAGGACAATTTTAAACAACATGGGAGAGAAGTTGTTGGATAAATGACTGAACTTCCTGATATCTCAGGAACAGATTTCCACATGGTTTCAGCATGGCTACTGAGTGATTCGTTTGCAGGACTGAGGCTTGTTTTTCCACAGTGGTAACCTGCACACTTTGCTGGATTTTTCTTCTTTCCTCTCTTGCTCTCTTTGCTTCTCACTCCCCCTTTAAAATATACCACCTGTGCACAAGCCCATGTCTCAGTCTTCCTTTGGGGTACACCCAAGCTTAGACAATGGCTCTTCCTTTAAATAATAAGTAACAGATTCCAGAAGTAACAGGATAGGATATGAAAGTTTAGCTATTTTAACTCTCTGATGGGGTACATTGAAAATACAGTAAATAAATTAAATAGTCAAAGCTGAACAGGACACTGTGGGTCACTGCTGTTGAGCTTGGTCTGTGAGGATGATATGAGAAATGAAAATCCAGGTCCTCTGAATATAAAGACAGAACTGGAACACTTTCTCATTTAAGTCATGTCAACCATCTTTACTTAACTCTCCACTTTACTCTCCTTTTCCCAGAGCAAATTGTGAGATATGGAATAAAAAGAGCTGGCTATTATAATAATCAGGGAACAAGAGAAGAGAAAATCAGTATTCATTTACAGTATAACCTCCTGTTCAGGTGTCATAGATGCTCCTTAAATCATTGTGCAAATTTATAGACTTTGCCATTCAGTGGAAAGCACTAATGAAACACTATTCAAGGCACTATATTATGAAAAATAATGCAGAAGAGTGAGAAAGACATAGAAACCCTCCAGATAGAGACAGACTCTATACTTGAAGCCTCACATTATAAATTTATGCATAATTTTTCTGAGGGTTGACAAGAGTTGCCTTGGCAGGTAGAGTTAGCTGGGGACCTAGAAGTATCATGATCCTGACATCCAAAAGCTTTCAGGGTTCAATGCAATCAGTCATACAAGTGCCTACATGCAATATTATTCTGCCTGGATTTCTTCATGCATTATATATAGGTTAAAAGAGGTTGCCATAAATAGTAGGTTCATAGAAAGGACAAGCTGAACATTTGAACTCTGCAAAAGCAAAAAAAGAGGAACGAAAGACCATTTTTCACTTTTTTCTTGGACTCACCATCACCACCCCCTGTACAGGTGACTGCAGAAACAACATTAGTTCAACATTAAAATTCGATAAGCCTTTTTCTTGATTCTACTCTGATAGGTCCCCTGCATGGCAGGGAAGCCACAAGGCTGAATGAGTGTGTTTCTGAACAAATTGGGTCAGATGTTGCTTCTGCTTGACTTACTTAAGATTGATTGGTAATTAAGTGCTTTAAAATTAGTCCTTTCCTGGTGGAGCAAACTTGGTGCAGTGCTGTTCAGATTGTTCTAGACCTTCAGAGGTTTGAAAAAAAGAATGAGAATGAGAAATAGACATTTTTGAAGAGTCTTGGTGTCAAAAGCAGAATGAAATGTAGTCTCTCCCCTTGAATATCTCTGAATCAGGGGGCAATATATTTAATGATGAAAAGTCACTGAATTGTCAGAATTACAGGGGTAATAAATGATTTCTTTTCTGAAGATCACAAGAAATGGTGCACATCCATTTTCTTCCTCAAATCAATCTCAGTGATTTATAGACTGACTAGCACATAGGGAGTGGACCAATGCTGCCTGGAAGCCTAGGTAATGTTTGGTGAGTGACTGCAGAGATCAAAATGGAGGAAAATGGAAGGTGGGAAGGAGTGTATTGGGCAGGGCAAGCTGGGGGAGGGGGTGTCGACTCAGAGTGAGACAAGTAGATTGTGGAAAAGAAATCCTACTGCTATTTATTCAGGATGCAGCAGAGGATGACTTAGCATTAGTGAAATTTCAGTTTAAGTTCCCTCCTCTTTGCTTCTGTAGAAAGGTGAGAATTTGTACACGACTGTGTTAAATTAGAACCAGTGAGTGACAATCATAAATGTTATGAAATACATGTGCATTTATCTCAGTGAAGGTGTTGTAAGGAAAGAGAGGGATCACACTGAAGGGTTGAATGGGGGCTGGGATTGCTGAGCTGACATTGCCAAGACTTTCTATTTTCAATGTCATCAGAAAATAATAACATAATTCCATAGATCTTTTTCTAACAAAGATTTATTTCAAGAGCCTCCCTAAAATGGCTTATTTAGAGGGAACTTGGGGACTATTTAAAAAGCATCATTCCCAGTGAAGAGATGACATAATTAAATTTTGCTCAGTGCAAATATATTCCGAGGGAGTGGGGTCTTATATATTTATTCTCTAGACTCCGATAGAAGCTTCTACAGAATATCATTTCAGCTTAATAAATACCTCAAGAAATTTTAGGAACAAACAGATAGTACACGATTTGCTCTTCCTGTTCTGGGGGATAAATGGTATATAATTTTGTATGGTTTTGTAGGTTGAGTCTTGTGAATATCAGAAGTATTTTACTGTGTGTACTAATTTTATGAAAATTCTTGGGGGACAAATAGTTACAAGGCAGTGAAGGAAGTAAATCAGCCAATCACACAAGGATCCTGTCTTTAAGGAGTTTGCATATTCTTTAGATAAGAAGATAATAATGTACAAAAAGAAAGGGGATCAAGAGATAGAGGGAGAGGAGAGAGAGGGATGGAAAAGGGAATGATAAAAGGAATTAAGATTTGTTATGTACTTATAGGAATCCCGCACATGGAATGCAAACATTATGTACAACACTCATGGACTAATAAAAGTAAACTAAGCTAAACTAAAAAAAAAAATGGGCCTACCATCTTTCCAATAAATACTGAAAAGAAAAAAAACAAGATGATGGTGATTGACTCTATGTGGTAAGAAATTACTGGGAGCACAAGTACAATTTGTTGTATTTGTTGGATTGATCAAATAGGCATTTTTGAATAGGAAAAGTCTCAGATAAAGACATAGAAAAGATTATTAAATTTATTAAATTTAATCTGCTTATTAAATTTAATCCAGTAAAAACATCACAAATGCTGGGAAAAAGAAGGATGGGTACAGAAGGCATCAGGAATCTTGGTTGAAACGCAGCCTGTGAAAGAAAATAAAAGACAGTGAGAGCAGTCATCTTGGGTCACAGAGTCATGGTTACTAAGTGGCAGCTGGAACATCTAGGGCTTTGCCCAGGGATCACTGTGGACTCACAAAAAGTTAGTGAATGGAGCTGTGCCTAGGGGACAGCCAATTGGTAATGCTGTTTAAGATGGATTCAGCTGGAGAAACTAGAGTTAAGGCACCCACTGGCATTAAGATACACCAGAACAGAAGTGTGGTGGGAGGGATCACCAGATCTGGAGTGGAGCTGAGGTTCATGGTTGGATAAGTCTAGGAGACCTGGACTGCTATTGCACCACAGAGCGATGTACATATTCATTATAGGCTGTATATCTCAGGAAGATAAAAGAAAGGATTTGGACTGCTTTTCCTGTAAAGAAATAATCAGGCCAGTGATATAACTCAGCATTACAGCACCTGCAAGGCAAGTACAAGGTCTGAGTTTGATTCCTGGTAGCAAAATAGAAGAAAGAAATAATTAGTGTTTGAAGAGATAGACATGCCTAACCTGACTCAAACATAACACAACAGAGCATGTACGGAAACATCACATGGTAGCCCATGAACATGTACAATTTTTGTGATTTTATGCATCAGTTAAAAATAGATCTAGTTTAAATTTTTAAAAATAAATTTAAAAATACTGTTAGAACTCTATTTCACTAAGCTTCATTTTAACCTTCAAAAGTGATTTTTGTACTTTCAGGGGGTGTTTCTCCAAAGTTACCTAGGAGCAGGGTTTGGAATCTGTACTCATAGTATTCCAGGGCCACTTTAGATGTGCAGCATAAAGGAGGTTGATAAATGGTGCTTAAGTTGTAACTTTATATGCCCACAGGAAAAGCAAACCTATATTCTAAATGGCCTTGAACTGATGGAACTAAAGGGCCAATAATTTCTGCCATCGTGGATACTGAAATTGGATGGTGTTCTAAATCTGGAGTGGAGCTGAGGTTCTTCTTCTAAATTATATGAAATCCTTAAAACAGTTTATTGTTCTACATTTTGAATTTTTTTCCATTTTTTACTAGTTGGTGACCTATTATTGTTATTGAATTTACTTTTATAGGTTCTGTATCATTTGATCAATTGGAATTGTAAATTGCTTCTTAGTGTCTATCTGAAGCTACTTCTTTGGGTTCTAATATATTTTTAAGCAACACCCTAAGAAAAAAACAAGGATTGCCTTAAATAAAGCTTTGTAAATCAGAATCTTAGCCAGTTAGGTCTGAAGACATTTAATTTTTAAATATAATTGCTAAAAAAGTATTTATTTCTCAAGAAAACTTTCAAAAGTATCTGCGATCAATCATTTTCACATCTCTGATAGATGGATATTTCCTTTTGCTTCCCAGTTCCTGTTCACATTCAGATATTTTTGAGATGTTTGCATGTAGCTATTCAAAGCTTTTTCTTCATTTTCATGAATTAGACTACATATTTTAATATAATAAACTAGGCTGCTTATTGTAAAACAAAATTTTTCAATATTTCAGTTTATTTAATGTCACAATAACATTTTAATATGTATATAACATTTTTTTTTTGGTCTTTTGGAGACAGGGTCTCACTATGCAGTTCTGCCTGGTCTTGAGCTCACTTTGTAGCCCAGGCCGGCCTCAAACTTGGAATGATCCTCCTGCCTCAGCCTCCCAAGTGCTGAGATCACAGGCATGCACCACCACATCCGGCCCTGTATATAAAATTTAATTGAATAGACCCACTGCAATTAATAAACCAAAACCCCAAGAAAGCACTCATGGGTCAGTTGAGAGTTTTTGGTATGATAAACAGTGCTGCTGTGGACATATCATATCACCTATTATTTTTTAAGTTATGAATATTCATTAAATAATGATACATTGAAATTTTTGTTGCTAAGAAGTTAAATGTGAATAAGCTCCTACCTAGTTTCATGGAGCTGACAATCTCCAAGAAAATTATATGGCTCTCTAACAGTGCTGTAGTGACACTATAGATACAAAAATACAACGGAGGGAAACTTAACCGTGTTATGTGGTCCAAGTACACTTGAAAAAAAACCAAAAAAACCACAATGGCACCCAGTAGTGAGGATGCAAGAGGGTTTAGGAGGAAGACAAGAGGAGAAAGATCCCACTTGAAAGAAATTAAATAAGATGCTCGCAGAGGCTCAAAGTGTATGAAAGGAACAGAGGTAAAATCAGAGGGAGCAGGTGCTTGGACTCATGAAAGCTTAGTGTTGATGTTAGAGTTGCAGAGAGTGAATTTGGCAAGAGAAGCAAGAACTTAATTATCACTGGTTTTTATAATAAAAATATAAGCAGTAATAACATAGAGAACAAAGGAAAGTACTTTCCATAGCTCTGGAAATATATTACCGGTACTTTTCACACGGTTATATAATAACTTATAATCCTAGTAGCTGCCTGTGTACAAGCACACAAAATTCATCATTTCATCACCTGGGTTAAGGAATCGAGGTGTTTAATGACTTGGTTAGCTTCTTTTGCTTAGCTTTTTTATTGGAGATATATTAGACACGCTAAGAAGTGAACAGCACCTAGAGTAAAATAAGAATTGTATATATAGGTGTACAACATCGGGTTTAGTAAGTGAACGTTTTCCAGTGACTTAGCCTCCCATTTCATCTCTTTCCCTTCACCCTCTCTCCCTCACAAGGGGAACTACTTCCTTCAATGGTACATTTTTCTTTTTGTTTTTGTGTAATTCTAATATGTACGTATACTCTAAAACTGTTTGGTAGTATTTTGTCCATTTTGAATGTCACATAAACATGTGTTCTCATTAATCAGTTATTTATACTGAAACTTTATTATTGAGACCCGTATTGTGACTGATTTGCTACAGCTTGCTCATTTCACTGCCTTGTAGTGCTGTGTTGTACAAACGGAATGTATAGCAGTTTAATTATTGATTTATCTTGTTCACACTCAGTGAAGTTTGCATTATCATTTCTGTTATGAACATTTTCACACAGAGTTCCTGGAGGCAAATCTCTAGGATATATACCAAGGCATAAAAAGACCAGGTGTAGATATGCACATCTTCAGCTTTCCTTGGTGATGCTAAGTTCCTTCCCAACATAGCTAACAGTTTACACTCCTACAAGCAAATAGAAAAGTTCCACTGTTCCTTTGCCCCATTTTCTCACTAGCAATTTTAAATTTTTGTTACTCAGGTGTGTATAAAATTATATTTCATTGTGATTTCATTTTAGATTTTCACGTTTTTAAATGGTATTAAGCATCTGCTAATGCTTTGGAAACATTTGTGTTTATTTTCCTCCTCACAACTTAGTCAGGCTTTTGCCATTTTTTTTCTATTAGGTTGCTTATTCTTTGGTTATTGATTTGCAGGAGTTTTGCAAAGATACATTTTCAAATATTACTGATGTGTTAGATGTGTCCAATTCCTTCTCCAAGTTTGTTGCTTCTCTTTTATTTCTTCTTTCTAGTGTTCTTGAGGAAAAATTTTTAAAAGTGTTATATAATGTAAGAGAGGAGATTGTGCATGAGAATTGAAGCAAGTTAAGAAGGCAGTAAGAAAGTGGTGAAGGGAGAGAAAGAGCAAGAACTGATGACTTTGTTTGAACGCTGAGCTGAGGCATGCCTACATTTCCCTGAAACATCCAGGTTCTAGTAGATTTCATCATTTGTTAAAAACATTTGGGTTAGATTTTCTCATCATTTTGCAACTTGTATAATTGTGAAAGGTGATATCATGCATTTCCTAGGACTTCATTTACACTACAGTATGTCACCAAATTGGAATTGCTATACAGTCGTTAAATAAAAGCTCAACTAACTTTTTTCTTCTTTTCAAAACCTGGTGATTTTTCTCTGCACAATCCCTTAGGATTGTTCATTATTTTTCCAAGCGTGTTTCTCACTTGTCTTGAATATAGGCAGTTCTTGAATGTAGGTCTTTGTGAGCCAGAACAAACTTCTCCCATAGGGATATTGGGAGAAAAAAAGAAAAACAGAAACAACAAATGCATTTCGTATTTCCACACTGAAGGACATTTCTCTCAAGATGAATTGGTAACAAATAGCAGTTGACTGGCTTTTGGGGCCTAATTTAAAGCAGAATTGTTTCAGATCCCAAGAAGCAGATATTGCGGACCAAAAGCCCCCTGTGGAGACCAGTGTCTCCCAAAGCCCCTACTCCCTTGATCTTGTGAAAGACCATTCCTGTAGTTCTTCCTTCCCGGTCCAGTGCTTTGTTTTTGTTTTATTTCTATAAACAAATATCTTTCATTTTAAAAAGTTTATTTATTCATTCTCTTATTTTGAAGCTGGGAATGGAACCCAGGGCCTTGAACCTGCTAGGTAGGAAAGATGGTTTCACACACTTGCAATCCAAGCATTCTTGGAAGCTGAGACAGGAAGATTGCAGATTCCAGTGCAGCCTGGGAAGCTTGGTGACACAGTGAGACCTTATGTCAAAATAGAAAAAGAAAAACAAATTAAAAGGGTGAGGAATACAACTCAGTGCAGACTTTCAGTTCTTAATGCCCAACACTGGAAAAACAAAACAAATCATCAAAGGCCACATGAAACAAAATCCTTTTTCTCCTCGCGTCTTTCTGGCTGGCTGTATTCCCATTTCTCTGCTTCTCTTTCGTGCTTCACTTTTCAAGACAGCTTCATACACCCAGCATTTCCAGCTCCTCACCTGTCGGTCCTGTCTCCACTTTGGTCTCCGTCCCTCTCACTTCACAAGTGTTCTCCTACTTGGTCCAAAGTGACCAAGTTGGTCCTCATCTTACCAGTTCTGTAGCTTCCCCGTGTAAAGGATGATCTCCTGTATAAAGGATGATCTCCTGTTTGAACCACACTCTCCTCCCAGTTTCCAGTTGACTATTCTCATTTCTCTATTGATTTACTTCTCCTCTAATATTTGCATAAATCAAGGGTGGCTTCTCACAACAGCACAGGTTGCTTTATCTGCACTTTATCCCTATTGTGGTCCCTTCCACACCACGCTATTGACCAGGGTCTCTGTGATTCCTGTCTCCCACTGAAATGTCTCCACTAGGCGAAAGGCGTGCACTTCACACTGGTCCACTGTATGTCTACATTTGGGTGCTTCAAAAGTATGTGTGGTTTAACATAGACAAAACTTGTTCTAATGTTTCCAAAAACTCTTGCAGTCCTCATTCTCATTTATCTCCTTTAAGAGGCTGTTTTTACTCACTTGATCGACTAAGAAATTTGAACTGCACCATTAATTACTCTCTTTGGCTTTCCCATAAACACTGACTCACTGGTGCATTATCAGTATTTGTACACGCTATGGCTTCACCCTCCTTTTCCTCTTAGTAATGACTTACTCAGCCATGTTCTCAGAAAGAAGTCTATCCCACTGACACTATTTCTATACATTCCTAATACAGCAGGTCTTTTTCATTTCCTCCCCCTGTGACCCAGCCTATTCATAATAACCAGACTGATATGTTTTCCAACTGAATATGTTTTCCACTGAAGAAAAACCACAGTACTTCCTAGTTTAAAAGTTTTCACTGCTTCCCACTCACTTTAGAAGAAAAAATGAACCTCCCTTTCCCAGGCTGCTTTGCCTTCCATGATCTCGCCTTTATCTCTGTCCCATTTTATGACCTTCTCTCCTTCATCTGGCCACACCCTTTCTCACTGCAGAGGCTTGGCATTTTCTAGATGCATTGTCTGGATTCTGGCACCTTTATTCGGTACTCACAGTTTCTTACACGGCTGCCCCTCTGGCTTCCAGGCTTTCCCCAAGCCCACAACCACCTTGTCTTAGGTAGTTCACCCAACGTGGGATTTTTTTTTCTACCACAGCACTCAGTTTACTCATGGCCCTTTTTTCATGTCTGGAATTATTCATATATTCGCCTGTCTGTTTTATATTTCTTAGTACATTGTAGGTACACAATAAATATTTGGTGAATGAATGAATTTGGTGATTTATAAGGACTGAAAAAAATTGAATCTGTATGATATATATCAGTCTCATGCTGGCAGGCATTGCTCCCAGCTTTGTCCCGGCTGTGTTTACTCAGTCAATAGATAATAACCCAAGAGTTTGCTGAGAGGTTCTCTCTCTTTTTTGTAGGAGGTTGACCTAGTTTGTCAATACAGTCAAGGGTGAGGTGGGCTATCTTCCATAATTAACACACTATCAGAAAAGCATAAATGGCACACAGAATAAATATATCTCAACAGGTACATCAACAAGAAAAGTAAATAAGGAAAGACATATTTGACACTGAGTTTTACATGTTTCAGACCTGACAAATCTCCTGTGGCCCTCTGAAAACTAGCTAGCATTAGTATCCTGGGGTTCATAAGTCAAGGATAACCAGCTAGCATTTATAGTCAAGAAGTCCTCTATATTCACAGATATAAAGGAGTATCTTCCTAAATGTTCTTATTCCCTCAGTTTCTCCCTCAGAAAATTTTCTTAATGTACTTCAGGGACTGATTGTTCTGGCTTCCGTTTGTCTGATATCTGGCTCTTATTTAAGCTATATACATCTGTGTGCAGCTTTAAAAATTTCTTTCTATTTTATCCTGATTCCCTAAACAAGAAAATTAAGTTTAAAGTGGTAAAACATGATGGTTGGGTAGAAGAGAATGAAAGTGTTTATGCATTCTTGAGGTTATTTTAGATCTACATGTAAGCTTGGAAATGGTATGACTTCAAGCTAATCTAAAGAATGTTGAAAAGTATGAAAAATGTTCCATGAATCACTAACTTTGAATTAGCATTTTATAAATCATAGTGCTTCTCCCCTGAATAAACTGCTGAATGAGCCAGGAAAGCACCAGTCATATCTTTATGGGTAAATACAAGCTTGGAGAAGAGGATGCAGACATCATGGGAGCACATTACAACATTTAAGAGTGGCTACACTCTATGGAGCTGTTATAAAAGGCCACAGTTGGGGTAGATTAGGCACTTTCAGGACATGGAAAAAAAAATACCTAGAGTTGTGCATTGTGTCTGCAAGTTCAAAGTCATTGACTGTTATTATTTTTTTTTTCTGATTCTTTAAGCTTGCAACTATAGTTTGAGTTGTGTAAGGCTTATACTATACTTATTTACATCTCAAGCATAAGACAAAATCTTTAGCATGTAGTGGAAATTTTTGGAATTAATGAAAGAAATATTTTTGACCCAGCCTTCGTTTCTTCCATTAAGTTACAAAATATTATTATCACATCCTTTGGCTTTAATAAGAATGGTTATTACTTAGATGGCTTTCATGGTTTTGGATTTTGTCCTTTTGAGAATAAGCTATGTGAAAGCTTACACAGAAATGAGCAGGTATTTGATATACATCATTTTTGCACTAAATGTACTTTTGTTTATATTGAAGACAGGCACATCTATTTGTTTTACTGGAATTGATGATAAGAATACAGTACACATTTAAACACAATTCTATTTTAATAAATATTTTTATAGATTTTAGACAAAGAAAAACAACATATTTTAAGAAATTTCTGATTAAAAAAGCTTTAAAGCAGGGTTTTAAAGTTTAGCAAAATTTAGGAAAGCTTTCACTCTTATCAATTTCACACATCTTGTTGAAGATCCAGATAAGAAAATGGAACAAAAGTATCCCAAGTTTTTATAAACTTTATATGAAATAAATCTTCAGTGGTAAAAAGAAATAAACAGCTACAATAAAGCTGTTGCTAAGATTTACCTCAGGAAGTAAAAGACCAATATGGTGATTTTTAAAGGCTGCTCAAAAGGCAAATCCTCATTGAAAAGTTAAGCAGCCCCTTAAGGACTATATCTGACCCACTTGTGTTCTTTATTTAGTTTTAGTTTCTCTAAAATGAGACAATATTTTCTGTGTCCATGCTTGTCACTGAAATAAAAAGGTGGCTTAGAAAGCTTCTAACTTGCGAAGGGAGGGGGGAAAATTTGTTATTTAGATCAGGGAGATATAATCAGATTTAAGTTATTGTGCAATAGATAACAGCTAAAATATTCTAGGAGGCATTGCAAATTATATCCAGGTGTTCTTACTTGAAAAGTTAATCTAGATTTTATCTTAAATGTGATATGCAAATATTGTCAGGGATTTATTATTATTTCCATAAGAGAAATATTGACTTATGTATATATCTATGATGCACAGAAGCTAATGACCCCCTCAGGTATTTCTGCTCATTAGTGACTTAACTGCTTGAAACTGCATTGCCTAGAGTGTCTGTCTCCACCTGTAGGGTAGTGAGGGGAGCAGGTCACAGAGTTCTGAAAACAGATTCAATTTTAGGAGGTTCGTTTTATTTAAAAAACATACCTCGTATTACAAATAATTCTCCTACTAAGGAATGAATTTTGTTGTTTTTTTTATTATTTCTAAAAAGATGGCTTCATTAACACAATTGAAAACATTGTATTTGTAACAAGACATTGTAAGTGGTAGCTGATAAGGAGGAGGTGGTTTTCACTTCATAAAAAACTGTTTGCTGGAATTGATTCCCACTGTGCCTTCATGCTTCTGATACTGCATGCCAGTTCTGCCTAGTACAGGTTAAGTGTGTGTTCTGGCCCTGTTCTTAGGGATTCTGATTTAGTAGTTCTCAGAAATCTACACAAATGTTTGGCAGGTTTCAGATTTTGGTTCTTCTGAGAAAACTCACTGAGAAGCATGGGTGTCCAACACTTTTCTACTTGAATAGCCCTGAACTTTCCTCTAGATGAACTTTCTCTACCAAATGCTCTCCTGTTTTCCATGATCAGGCTGTTTCTCCTTTCCCTAGTGGGCCCAACGCAGAGGATACATTGGGCGCACTCATGGCAGAAGAGTTAACTAGTTCTTCGCGCAGTTCAGTGTCCGTCCCTCACTGTAACATCACTTAACGCACTAAATCTTGCTAACTTAGTCTCACGTTTTCCCCAACTGTAGCCTCAGCTCTTTGAGGGCAAGGACTGAGATTCTTGTGCTCTGCTGGTTTTTTTCTTCCTGTCTTTCTTTTCTTTTTAACTCCTGGTTCAAATGATAGTAATTCGTATATAGGAACTACTCGATAAATATTTAAAAATGAGTATATTAAAAGGAATGGATGAAAACGACAAAGAAACCAAGGCTATTTTTATGTAAGCCTGGCTGTGGCTTGGGAGGAATTTAAAAACATGAAAAACATCATTTGGTAGGATTTGTACTGTTCTTTTATGGTTGCCCTACTTTGTGATCATTTTGCATTCCCTGCATAATTTTTAAGAACATAAGCTCTTGGCAGATATCTTGGTTTGTGACTCAAGTTACAAGTGTCTGAGAGTCCAGAATCATTAGTATCCATTGTGTAAATCTATATGTAGCATCGTAAAATCTAATGGAATCCTAAATTACTGATTATAGGAAATAGCTGATTTTTAAATACTGAAAGTAAAACACCATGCTAAGTGCTTTAATTATTTTTTCCTTGGAATTGATGATTTTATTATATCTGACAGTATTAAGAAAAATGAATTCTTTAGGGGACTAAAATCTGAAAAGTCTGCACATTTTAAGTGCTTTCTCTTTGGGTGAAGATTTATTTTATTTTAATGTGGGACCACTTAGTGAGTGAGAAGGTTGTAAAAGACTTTTGTATGCCCATTAAAATTTTACTTGCTCTGTGTTCTTAATATTTTACAATGTATATTTTACATTTCCTGAAAAGGTAGTGGATCTTTTAGAATGGAGACAATTATACTTAAAATAGCCCTTTGTGTGTCTCTACTATGTGGTGCATTTCAAATGCCTGCTTTATGTACATAAACAAGAGACATAGATTTGTTCAATGGGATGTGGTAGCTTCTTTGTGGGTAGTTCACCCAGTGAACAAAACATTCAGACGTTTGAACAGACCTTCTAAATGACACTCAAGTTTTTTCATTAATATTTCTTTTTTTTGTTTTGTTTTGGTTTTTCTCCGGTACCGGGAACTGAACTCACGACCTTGCGCTTGCCAGGCAGGCACTTTTGCCGCTGAGCTAAATCCCCAGCCCCTCATTAATATTTCTTAAGAGAATACACTTCCCTGGGTATACAAATATGAGTGTGTGTCTAACGTTTAAGAAAAGAGTAATCATGAAAACATGCTTGCTTAAACATTTAATACAACAGTGGGACATAACTTTGCAAATAGGAATGGCTTTGACCAGTCTTGGGAAAGTAACTCTTACAACCAGCAGTCTGAGCATTCTTGTTGCTACTCTGAAGCACCCTACCACTGAATCCCATGTACACTGTCTCGTTAGAGTGGTTCTCACTTCATGTCAATACAATTTATGAAAACTTCTCCAGTGGCAACCTCTTGCCATAGAATACTTTGTGGGTTTTCAGTGTGATTTTTCTCATTTTTTTCACAAATGATTATTATGCTACTTCTACTTCCTCAGGTAGGCCTATGGGAGAGAATACACTTTAAGTATACAAAAAGTGATATATTTTACAATAAATTTTGTTGTGTTCAGAATGTATTTGGTCTTTTATTGTATCATTTGAACTAATACAATTCCAAGATGCAGCCTTCTCAAAATTTCATGAACATATTTCTTTCCCTGTGTGAAAATAAGAGTTTCTACTCCAGAATTTTCTGTACTTTTGTTATTCAAAATAAGTAAGTATTGCTAGTACCTAGAGAGAAAAGTAAATAAAAAGGTTTGGATGAAAGATTTTATTTGCAGAAAAGGTAATTAAATGAAAAGAATCTGTATTGAATTTTATGCTATTATTTTATTTATTTATTTATTTATCTATTTTTGTTGCAACCACTGTAGAAATCAGTCTAGAGATTCC
>NW_004955469.1:4645243-4647842 GCF_000276665.1 Chinchilla lanigera | reverse complement strand
TTTTTATTTTTGGTTTTTCTCCGGTACCGGGAACCGAACTCACGACCTTGCGCTTGCCAGGCAGGCGCTTTTGCCACTGAGCTAAATCCCCAGCCCCTTTTATGCTATTATTAAAAACACATTCTAACAGACAAATTCTGAGACAAAATGATCTTCTGCATATAGTACAATTTAGAATAAAAGCTTATGTTAAAATATTATTTCCATAGTGGTAGCTGAATGATTGATCCAGTCTACTTTAAGATTAAATACAATAATTGTAATATTAATAAAATGGGATGATACCTACTTCCAACTATTGTTATTAGGTATAAAACGAATTAGAAGTTTGTAAACTTACTTTATATTAGTGTATGCTTGTGATACATATATAGTGAATACATTCATCTTGGGGAGTTTGTACACATACATATCATCTCTTAATCCTTTTTACATTTCCTTCTCCTGTTCTTTCTCTTTTCTACTTCTACCCCTTGGTCCCCTTTCCATTTGCAAAAGTTCTCCCTCCCTGGTTCCTCTAATTTAACATTTCATTTGGCTTTTTAAATTATTTATACTTTGGAAATTTGATAACCAAATTCAGCAGTGTAGCAGGATACAAAATAAACACAAATTCATTAGCATTCTTATACAGTAGTAATGAACTCACTGAAAAAAGCATTTAGGAAAACAATGATATTCAGAATAGCATCAAAAATGTTAAATACTTAAGTATTAACCTGAGGAAGTGAAAAATCTCTAAATTAAAAATTACATCCAACTGAAAAAGTAAATCTAGGAGGACATCAGAAAATGGAAAAATATCACTTGTTCCTGAATAGGCAGCACCAATATAATCCAAAAGGCTGTACTCTGAAAATCGGTATATGGATTTAGTGCAAACGTCAATACCAATGTAACTAATCACAGAACTAGAGAAAACAGTACCAAAATTTACAAATCAGAAGAAACCCGGAATAGCAAAAACAATTTTCAGTAACAAAAGCAATGCAGGTGGCTTCAAAATCCCATGCTTAAAGTTATAGTATAAAACTATAGTGATTAAAACAGTATGGTGCTGGCCCCAAAATAGGCATGTAAATCAATGGAACAGAATAGAAGTAAAGACAACTCCAGTCTCATAGCTGTTTGATCTTTGACAAAGGAACACAAAACATATACTAGAGAAAAGATAACCTCTTTAATAAATGGTACTGGGGAAACTGGACATCTACATGCAGAAGATTGAATCTAGATCTATATATCTCACCATATTCGAACAAAAACAAAAGTGAATCAAAGATCTAAGTGTTAAAACAGTAAAACATCATTTGCTGGAAGATACAATAAATGCAATTCTTGAAGGCCTGGGCATAAGAAGGACTTTCTGAACTGAACCCCAATGAAATAAAAAATAATACAAAAATAAACAAATGGGATAATATCAAATTACAAAGCTTCAGCACTTGAAACAACCAACAAAGTGAAGAGACAATCTACAGAATGAGAAAAAATCATGAGCTAGGCCATGGACAGAGGAATAATGGCAAGAATAAACACAGAACCCAAAAAGATTTGATCCCTCAAATAAAAGACCCAATCAAAAAATGGGCAACTAAAATGAATAGACTCTTCTCAGAAGTATAAATGGCCAATAAATACATGAAAAGATGCTTGTCAGTGCTAGCCATCAGAAAAATGTAAACTAAAAGTACCCTGGAAAAAAGTCTATCATAAAAAATCTAATCATAACAAATGCTGGGGAAGGTGTGGGGGCAAAAGGAACTCTACTATGCTATTGGTGGAAATGCATACTAGTACAACCACTGTGGAAATCAGTGTGGAGATTCCTCAAAAAACTAAAAGCAGAAATTCTATTTGACTCAGCTATCCTGCTCCTAGGTATCTTCCAAAAAAAGTTAAAATCACCATATTACAGGGATATATAGATACCCATGTATATAGTAGCACAATTTACAATAGCTAGATCTCAGAAATAGTGTATATGTTCATCAACAGATGAATGGATAAGGAAAGATGTTCTATTTATACACAAAAGAGTACTACATTACCATAAAGAAAGATAAACATGAGGCATTCAAAGGTAAATGAATGTAACTTGCAAACATAATATTAAGTGAAATACGTCAGACATGCCACTCAAATAAACATGATTTTTCTTATTGGAAGAACACTATATATAATATATGTATGTAAACACTATATGTATTTAAACACTATATATCTAAATAATCATACACACACACACACACACACACACACACACAAAGAGCAAAATAGAAGTGAGATAGCCGGGGTATAGCTCAGAAGTGAGATAAAGAAGAAGTAGGCAGATATAAAAATACTTCCTCAAATTGCATATTCCATTCCTTTAAAAATATTTCAATATACATGTTAATTTGTTTCACTTATATGAATAGTTTGTCTTAGTTCATTGAAAAGAAAGTTTGTAATACTATTTGTTTGTTTCTTTTCTTTGTAAGAATCTCATTGGCTTATGCCTTTAACTGAGTAACCACTTTTGAAGATAATGATACACAGTGAAATAAATATTGTTGCTTCTTTATGAAAATTTATTTTACTTTTTTATAAAATAAAA
>NW_004955469.1:4636482-4644691 GCF_000276665.1 Chinchilla lanigera | reverse complement strand
GGGGGGGGCTTTAATATTTTTAAAATTCTTCATATATTATACATATTAATCATTTGTTTGAGGAGTTGCTAGCATAAATTTTCCCCATTATATAGGCTGTCTCCTCTCTCTTGGTTGTTTCCTTTGTTTTGTAGAAGCTTCTCAATTTAACGTGATCCCAGTTGTTTATATTTAGTGGTATTTCTTATATAATGGGCTTCTTGTTCAGAAAGACTTTCTTTTATGTCTATGCCTTCAAGAGTTTTACCTATTTTATCTTGCAACAGATTCAGTGTTTCTGTTTTAATATCTAAGTCTTTGATCCATTTTGGTTTTGTTTTAGTGCACAGTGAAAGATACAGTTCTACATTCATTCTTCTGCACTCAGATGACTAGTATTCCCAGCACAACATGTTAAGGAGGCTATCTTTTTTTCCAGTTTATGTTTTTGGTCCTTTTTCAACGATCAGATAATTGAATGTGTCTGGGGTTATTTTTGTGGTTTCTAGTTTTCCTACTGGTTCCTTCCTGCTTCCTGAGGATCCTCTGCCTTTTCTCTTGACTATGTTGTCTTTATTTTCGTGTCTGAATTCCCTGTTCTGTAGAGGCTATGATAGTTTCCTGGCATTTACTTCACCATATTCCAAATTACAATTATATGAAGGAAAAAATTAATTTTCCAACAAAAATTTGAGACAGTTAATTTTGCTGTTTTGCATGTCACATATCATAGAAGGCAGCACTACTTGTTAAAGTTGATAGTTTGTTTGTGAAACTGGAGTGGATGTTTATGTTGGGGATACTAACGGTTAAGGTGTATGGCTACTGAAGCCTTAGTAACCATGCCTGTGTTGGTTTGCATGCCCACCCGTCATGGACTGAAAGCCTTCTCCACACCTGCATTAGAAATGGACCACAAAGTCAGCATCTGAGCTAAGAACACAAAAAACCTTTGCTATTTAAAGCTTTCATAAGTGTATATAGTCTGTTAAATAGAGCAACTCAGGAGCCAGTCACCCATGAGATGTAAGTCTAGGATACTGGCATCACAAATGCAAGGGAGAGTTCCCTCACTTATTGCTATTTTTTGTTTATTTTTACTGCAGCAGTAAAATTGAATTTTGTTCAAGATGATTGCCTTTAGGTGTCAGCTTGAATGGATTAAGGAGCACCTGGAGAACTGGTGAGGTGCTACTTGGGGGTGTGTCTATGAGGGTGTTCTCAGGGAAGACTGTTATGTGAGTCTGAGAGTGCTAAGTGGAAAGACTTGTCCTCAGTGTGGTGGGCACCATTCAACTGGCAGAGGGCCTTGGTAGAGACAAAATGGAAAGGTGCACCCACTTGTCTCTCATGGAGCTGGTTAGTGCTCTGGTTCTCCTGTCCTTGGAACCTGGAATTCCATGCACTACATCCAGCCTTTGGATGTCAGACCCATAGCCTGACAGCACAGTGCATTATCACACCTTTAGCTTCAGACAGATTCCACCACGTGTTCAGATTTCTGAGGCATTGGGTATACCATGAGTCTTGCTACCAGTGTCACAGGGCTTCAGCTTGTCTCTAGTTGAGTGAGCTAATTCCCCTTAATAAACACTCTTTCATATAGCTCTTTCTATTCTGCTGTTTCTGTCTCCTCAGTGAATTCTGATTAATACAAATACATTGTGCATTTCAAAGACTGTACAAAACAAGAATGCAAATTATCTGGTTAGTAGTTTTGGGCACTGATTGAATGATAGTATTTTGGATAAGTTGGATTTATTATCATGAGAGTAGACTTGTTATAAAGTGAACTCAGCTCAATTTCTTCTGTCTCTCATGGCTTGCTTTCCCTTCTGCCCTGTTATGACCACGAGGTGTCATAACACCACAAAGTGTCTCACCAGATGCCATCCCATGATCTGGGACTTCCCCGTTTGCAGAACCATGAGCTGCATAAATTTCTATTGTTTAGACTATAGCTATTTAGAATACCCAGTGGTGTTCTTTCATATCAGCAGAAAATGGAGGAGGACAGGATGGAAGAAATATCTTCATTGGAATTACAGAATTCACCTGAATTTCTTTAAGAAACACACACACGTTTTAAGAGTGAGTGAGCATGTGTGTGTGTGTGTATGTGTAAGAGATTTTGTTGCTTGAGAACATTTGAAAAAGTAATTGGAGAAATCTGTAATATTTACCAATATTACATAGATAATATAGCCATCTAATCATCAGTTTTTGTTGGGCTGTTGGGATCAAAATCTTAGGTCTTGCAGTACCCAGACAAAAATACTTACGTCTCATAGGAACCTTGCACAAGAAATTTTTTCAGAAAATGTGCAGAGAATGCTTAAAAAGCAGAGAACTTTGAGAAACAAAGTGGGAAACTGCTTTGTGGGCATATTCCTCTACTGCCCAGAGAACACGGGGATGGAGTGGGTGGGGGTGTGCACTAAGATGAGTTCTCAACCAAAAATGGCAAATGTGCATTTATTTAATTTAGTAATTAATTATATTGTTCAATTCTAGAAACCGTAGTTATTGCCTTTTGATCTTTTTTCTTTTATCTCTTTGAACATTGTAATCATGCCCAATTTAAAGTTTGTTTCAGACTTTTAATTTTTAATTTATATTTTGTCTTGAGGAAATAAGTCACCACACTGAAGAGTCAGCATCCTGAACAAAGCAAAAATTTGAACACTTCGATGAACTGCTGTTCTCTCAAATTTGTATATTGAAAGCCGAATCCCTAATGTGACTGTATGTAGGGACAGGCCTGTCGGAAGGTAATTCAGTTTCTTCTATTTCATAAGGATGGAGTCCTAATCCTAGAGAACTTGTGTCCTGAGCAGGGTAAGAGGTAGCAGAGATCCTTGTCTCTCTGTCGCGGTGCTTGCCCTGAAGAAATGCTAGGTGTGGACACAGGAAAAAGTGCTGTCCATAAGCTGGGAAGAGAGGCATCACCAGAGGTCATGCTGCTGACACAGCACTCAGACTTCAAGCCTCCAGAGCCAAAGGACAGTAAATTCATGTTACTCAAGCCACCTAGCCTGTGATATCTTGCTATGATAGCCCAAGATGACTAATGCAGACACTAAAGATCATAAATTACAAATGATCTGACATAAAATGTAAAACAATTGGAGTTGTGTCTTAAATTCTGAAAATAAAATGTAAAAGAGTTTAAAGAGTTTCTTTTTAAAAAGAAAAGAAACACTAGAAGGTAATGCCCAATTAGAGATCCCAGAAATCTAAAAAAGTTGTTGATTTATATATGTGCAGATTAATTTTCAGAGAAGTAGATTTCTGATAATGGCAGAAACCATCATACCTGATCCCCAATAGGCACCATCTGGTTATAAACATATACAAGCGCTGCACAGACTGTAAGAGAAATAGGGTTTTAAAATAATGAAAAAAATCAAATGAGAGCATAGAATCACTGGCTGGAACAAAAAAGGAGAGATTTCAAAGCACGCTCTTACGCTACATCCGATGCCAGTCTGAGGCTGTGTTACAGTCTGCTTGCCCTTCAGCTGACCAGGTGGTTCCATGTCTTCAAGGAGGGATAAAGCACTGGAATGCTGTATCCAAATCTTTGAATTAACTGTGCTACTCCTGAGTGTTTTTTCATGGAAGCAGGGTTATATAAATGGCACCCAAATGGGCAGAGAAGGAGAGGAAAAGACCACCACTGGTTTGAATCTCCAGGGAGTCATGGGAGGGTCCAGGACAATGGGCCAACTTCTTAAGCCCTGGTCACATCAGGCTCTGACCTCAATTCTTATCGAACAGTCAGGTTTCCTCAGGAAAGGACACTGAGTTTCTGACTGCATCAGTATTGTAAAGCACATATATATTGGTAAACTAAAGTGCCATCGTGTCCACTGGGAACAGCCCAGCATCAGTGTAACTCTCTAGTGTGTTTACAGAAAGAAGAAAGAAGGCCTGGCTACAAGCCCAGGCATGGGGCAGGCCTGAAAACAGCATTTGTTTCCTTCATACTTTTGAGAAACTTGGAAAGAGAAATTTATTTTCAGAAGAGCAAAATGAGAATAACGAAAAGCTATTTTATTCTTTTAGGACCCTGCTTTTATCTGTGGTTGTAGTTATTAGCTTTCCTGAGCTTCTGTCTTCAGAGAAACACGGACAGCAATTCCAGATTATGAATATTCTATGTGATAGCCATTTCAGATAAACTCTTCGCATCAGTTCTAAAATAAAAATAGTAATAATTGCCTTTGCATGTTGTCATAAATTTAAATAATGTTTGAGCATTATTTTCCCACTCAAGGTGACATTAATGATAAAGCTGGGTTGAGTGCTCTGTAAATATTAATAATGTATCAAAAAGTGTGATTTTTCAGTCAATATTGCTACAAAATTGGCCTGAATAATGGAATATCAAAACAAACTCAAAACGTGCCCTGATTGATTAAAAGACTTAAAGAAAAAGTAGGAGAAAATTATTAATAGACAATTGATTTTTTAATATCTGTATTATTTGCTTGAATGACCATTGTGAGCATTACGGCATCACATTTTAATGTCATTAACCATGCTTTATTTTCTAGGAAAGATTTTAAGAAAATATATTTCAGTTACATTTTAATTTTTATAAATGGCACATGTTACATTTATAATCAGGAGATAATATACATTCAGATACTAATGGCTCAGGAAGGTTATTTTTAAATTTAAAAGAAAAGGAAAACAGTGAAATTGGATCTTTTTTCTTTTTGAGACAGGGTCTCAGTATGTAGTTCAGGCTGGGGTTGAACTTATTTTGTAGCCCTGGCTGGCCTCAAACTCACAGTGATCCTCCTGCCTTAGCCTTCCGAATGGTGGTTTACAGGCGTGCACTGCCAGACGGTGAAATGGAATTATAAGCACATGCAAAATCTAACCCTCCATTCAAAACACATAGATATGGTAGACAAAAATATATTTAATCTTTTATAAAGATCTGTCTATTGATATACGTGTATGTAAAGTAATGACCAAAATTTTCTCAGTAACAGAAAAAAAGAAGAAGTAGAGTCAAAGTATCAATGAGAAGTCAAGATTCTATGTAAAGGATCTGGTCCTACATTCAGTGTCTACATCCTAACCTAGTTCCCATGTGTGAACAGGAAGTAGAGCCATCCCTCGTTCAGTGCAGTGAATGAGTTCCATCCACTTAGGTTGCTGGCCCCTGCCAAACTCTCATGTCTACAAAGGAAGACAATTGCAAGGACAACAGAGTTCTTACCAGCAGTAATATCTATAGAAGGACAAGGACTTTGAAGGGTAGATGGAATAATTGTCTATAATTCTCTAGTTAGAGAATAAGGATCGTGTAAAGACATTCCTAAGTGTAGGGAAGCTAACACAATATACTACATAGACATTGAATGGGCAAGCAATTTTTAATGATTCAAAAATTAACAGCTAACATGCAAAAGTCTTAGAAAAAGGGAAATCAGGAAATTACTGGACATTCACAAATTAATTGCTTATTTGATAATGATATGAGTTACTTTATTACATTGTCAAATAAACTGAAATGTTTTAAGGATAACATATTCATGATAGGTAGTGGATCATTAGAGTGGAAGAAGGTAAAATATTCTAAGTCCTTTGCTTTTGGAGAACATAAAATCTTTATTAAATTTAGAAAGTATTTTCAGAATACAAATGTAAGCAATAGAAATTAATAAAAAATACAATGTTTTGAAAACTTGATGAATATTATGGACAGACAATTCCCGGATGAGAAAACTTGAATAACAATTCACAGAATTTTTTTTTAAAAAAAGCATACAAATGAGCCATGAAAATAAATAAAAGGTTAAGATCTCAGGTGACAGAAAACTAAACAAGTACCAAAAGAGAAACCTTATTGTTTCATTAATGAATGCTGCCATCACTGACCAGCCAAGCGGGTCCTAGAAATTTTATGTAAAAGAAAAATAATTTGGCTCATTTAAGCCCATGAATTTTACTTAAGTCATACAGAGTTTGGTTAGAAGTGGAATCTACAAAAAAAAAACAAGAACTTGAGAATAAAATAAAAGACATAAATAAAAAATTATCTTCTGCTGAAAATGACAGAGACATTTTGAGGAGAGAATACAGCCCAGTGGTACAGTGCCTTCCTGGCAAGCGCAAGCCACTGAGTTCAATTCCCAGTAAAAAAAAAAAAAAAAAAAAATCTAAGATAAAGTGATAGTGGCTTGACATTCAGGCGCAAACAAACAGGGTTCATACTCCAGATAAGAGATAGTAATTGTATGGGGAGCATTCACCTTTCATGCACAATACAGTAGTCTAACTGGTAAACTCCAGCTAGCTGCTTAGGAATGCCTCACACATGGTGGGGGCTGCAGACGCACCTATGAAATCAGCAGGAGCAAGTAGCACCTGGTGCAGCCCTTGGGCTTGGGCTGCCACTGCTTCTCAAAAAAGTTTTTCAGAGAAACTTGGGCTTCGCTTTCAGGTCTTAATTGCTTGAATCAGCCTCATCTAAGACAATGGACTGTCTAGGATAATGTCCCTGATTTACAGTCAATTGATTATGGATTTTAATCCCATCTACAGAGTACTTTCCCAGCAATACTTACATTAGTATTTGAATGAGTGGGAACTATAGCCTAGCCAAGTCACCACATCCGATTAGCGCAGTAATCTTAATGTACCATGGCAAGAACATGCAAAACTGATGCTTGTACTATTCGAAAAACATTTGCTCTTCTCCCTGTCAGCATGCGTTGCTGGTGGGAATCAGATCTGCCATTCTGAGCTATGAGATGGAAGCCGGGCTTGACTAAAGAGATGTGTAGCAGGAAGTTTGGGCCTCTCGCAATACCTGCATGAGACTTGCCCTGTCCCTCCAGAATAAACTTTCATATTAGCAATAAACATGCATTTCTTTGGATACAGTATATTTTGGTACCACATCACTAAAGCACCTCATTTGTGTTTGTATCCTAATTAATATGCATTGCAGACTGGGATAACCTGCAAGGTTTAATATCGGGTTTTGTATTTAGAGGATATAGAGCAATACAGATCAATGAAAAATTACAGACAAATCTATTTTAAAACTGCACAAATATTATGAACAGACATGTCACAGAAGAGGAAAGCATATGAAAAGACATTTGCTCTCCTTCATAAGAATGATGGCAGCCTGAGACAATAATGATACTATTTCCATGGCCAGATTTTTAAATCATAAAATGTCTAAGAAAAGCAAGTTTTGGAAGGGAAATTGATCAAGTCACACATTCACATATTGCTTTTAGGACTAATAATTATTGCTCCTGCTTTGGAGAACAATTTTGCTTTATTTAGCAACATTTGAAGTGCATATGTTCCAAGTTTCAGTAATTTTTATTTGGGGACAAGTTTATCTCTTTCAGCATGGTTGATAAAAACATAACAAAAAGCCTGGGAGTGTAGCGCAGTGGTAGATTGCCATGTAATGTGCACATGTCCCTGGGTTTGATCCTTAATACCACAAAATAAAAGATTAAAAAATCTGGAAATAATCTAAATGCACATTAGACATTGGGCATACATACAGTGCTGCCTACTGTCAGTATCAAACTCAGCCTTACACACATATGTACACAAATGCACCAAAACACAGAAAATATGTTACTAAAAGATATAAGCAACCACAGAGGGATAAATAAACTCAAAACTCTAGCACTTATTGAAAATACTTGAACACACACAAAATATGCACATTATGAAGGCTGGAAATATTGTCTTAAACACATGGCAACTGCTGTTTAAGGAGCACAGAGAGTGAAATTGGCTATGAGAGGGACGAGGACACACCTTAGTCATTTCAGTACACATACAACAAGACCAAAAGCATGCTGAAATGTAAACTGTCGCCGAACACAAGGCAGCCATTTACAGAAGATGCCAGGGGTGGAAATCTCAGCCATGTCTTGAAGGTCAGACTGACCCATGTGCAGGCCTGGATTCCAGTCTTCAACTTCAGTGTTCTTTCAGCTGCCACTGCCTGCCAAAAAGCCAAGTGCCGTTGTAACCAGTAGCTCTAAGTATGTTCCAATAAAAATGGCTATGTAGCTAAGCGCACACTCCGGTTTCCAGTTGCTTTAGCCACTTGTGAGCCGAGAGCCTGATCTGCTCTTTTCTGGAAGAAACCCTCAAAAGAGTGATTTAGAAGATGAATTGGACAGCTTTTAGGGAAAGAAGAAGGAGGGATAGAAAGGAAAGGAAAGGAAAG
>NW_004955469.1:4566686-4636382 GCF_000276665.1 Chinchilla lanigera | reverse complement strand
GGAAAGGAAAGGAAAGGAAAGGAAAGGAAAGGAAAGGAAAGGAAAGAAAGAAAGGAGGGAGGGAGGGAGGGAGGGAGGGAAGAAGCAAGGATAATGTGACCAAAGACACCATGACTATATCTGGAAATAGGGGTTGTGCTTCATTCCCTCCAGACTCTGTGTGTGTGTGTGTGTGTGTGTGTGTGTGTGTGTGTGTGTGTGTGTCCCCTGGGAGCACACAGGGACCATTACACACAGTACTTAGATTATCAGGAAGTGGTGGGTACAGATCTATAATGGGTGTCTCTCTGAGTTGCTGAGGCAAGAGATAAGCCTGGGGTTCATTCACATGTGAAATTGGTTAAGGGGAAGAAAACAAATACCACCCTTGTACCATACATGCATTCATCCTCAATGCCAGCCATTGCAGTAGAAAAAAAAAAAAAGATTCTTCTGACATTCACCCTTTTCTCACTGTTGTCTGTTTCTCTGAGTGTTTGAGATATGTTCAATAACTTTTGGGGAGATCAAAATACCTCCAAATACAAATGCTTAATGGAAGACCAAAGTACAAGAAATACTTAAAATGATAATTAGGAATTTAGTCTGCAGTTTAATAAAGAACAATGTACCAGTGTTTATTTTAAAGTTTAATAATTGTACCATGGATAAGATTTAAAAACAGTAGCAGAGGCTGTTAGGAGCCTACCCTTGACGGGTAACCTTCTCAGGACAATGGTATCATATACTTTAAATTTGTGGTCCAAAGGGCTAAACCCTGGATGGAATTTATGTCCTTTTTCATGAGGACGTCATTAATGAGGAAGTCACCACAATGTTCAGCTTACTTCCTAACACACGATCTTCTGCAACAGGATGCTGCCCAGTTAACAGAGCACAGCATAACCAGTTCAGTGCATCGGTACATCCACACTCCCTGGCTCTACCTAAGCTTTTGACATTGTACTAATGACCTTAATTTCCCGGAGAAAACTATATATATACACCTCTATTTAAAAATGTTCTCAAGCTATCTTGGATGAGATCGCTATTCACAGCTTTATACACTTTCTGCAATTCATCTGAATATTACTTTCTAGATCTGGAAAATTGACTTTTTCTCGGTTACAGTTCGTTATTATTTCTAGCCTGGCACTATGTCTGCAAGAGATGAACTAGTTATAGAATTTCTGAAGGACAATAAGGACAATGGGGGTGAAGTAAGTCTGTGCTGAATATGGCTTACATAAGTAAATATCTTACTTTTCTTAAAAATTAGTGTTATGAAGAAGACTGTATATTTCACTTTGCCTAGAACAGTCCTGATTTACCCATGTTATCCCAGGGTCTGTTAGTACCCTCAAAAATGTTCCACTTAAGATATTTGGTACACTATTACTTAAAAAGTGAATTGTAGCACTTCCTCATTTGCGCTTCAGCGGGATGGACAGATTCACAGAAAGCCACCCTCAGCGCAGAAGTCAGGTCCTACAATGTGCATGGGAAGTGTGTTAGGAGATTCTCTTTACACCATCGAACAGAGCTATAGCTATGGGCATCTGCTGCTGGGTGGACACTGAGAACTTGGGCATCAAGGCTTGAAAAATATTCCTCCAGAGGTTTCTGTATCCCACCTTAAACTGAACCCAGTACAATGCATGTCATCATAGCAGCATTTGAATTGAAAGTGTTTGCCAATGCTAACTTATCCTTGGCCCTTATAAACAATTTTAATAATATCAATTACATTAAATCAAAGGGCTTTATCACATGGGACTAGAGGGAATTTGCTACTCATAACTGTAAATTAATTGGGAATTGCTTCCCCAAAAGCAGCTGTGCTTGCAGCTACGGAACCCCTCCTCCCCTCTGCTAGCCTCTGTGGCTGCAAGTGCCATGAGCTGCAGAGCACAGAGTCCTATAACTGCACACAAACACAAGGCAATGGAGTCTAGGGGCTGGACGGGTTCCAGTTCTTCTGAACTCTCCACAGCAAAGCTGCAGCACTACACATGACAAAGTTCCTGCATATACAGCAGCCTGGCTAGCAGAGGGCCCTTTGCTGCTGACCTTTCAATGAACTTAATTACAATCAGCAAGAGAAAAATCCGAGGCCTTTCATCCAACATAATGGGGTTTCTCTAATTTGTTTACCATCATTGCCCAGCAAGGACCTTCTCCCCACAGACGGCTTTGCTGTGCAGAACTGAATCCAGGCAACCGTGTACAGGGAATGTGGCAGATTAGGATGCGAGGTGCACGTATTACAAAGGAAGCAAGAATCCTGGCAGACAAACCCCTCTTTCACTCTTCCGCCACTTTGGAGGTTATAGTATAACTGGGCATTATGAATTCATTCCATATCACATATGAAATGACTTAAATTAGTGATGAGAATAAGCAGTGAAAGTTTAGGCTGTGAATGAACTTTGAGTGATTGATAAGGAATTTTCAGACTCACAGAATTAACATTACTTATCTTACAACATAAATTTTTTAACTTAAGGGAGAGGGTTGCATTTTTGTATTGTTTATATCTATTGGCCTAACAGTCACATGATTTAAATACACCTTAATGAAGAAGATAATGATGGGAAATTCTAAGATTCATAGACTGTATCACTTTTGATCCTTTTAAAAATCAAGTCACGCACACATTTGCACACACACAATACTAGAGAGCACTGTGGCTGCAAGTACAGGAGGAATAAATTCCATGTGTTTTCTCTTGTTTTTCTTTGTTTTCCTTTTGCAACTTGGCTACAGAAAGGAGTCACATTATCATTGTAAAGCTTACATAGTTAATGATGGATTAAAATAATTCAATGCAGAGATAAATGCTTCTCCAGGTGCCTAAAGTCAGAAATATTAAAGTATTTCAGGTTGCATATTTTGCAAGCATAAGTACCAGGCCATTGACCTTCTTTGTTGGTGAATTCTTCCTCCTTTGAAGGAGATTCTTGGCCACCTCTGCCCTAGGTCAGTGTTATTTGAACTATTTGTCATGAAGAACATTTTTTAAAAATTCCAATTCCTTAATAAATTAAGACAACAAAAACAAACTGCCAGGGAAGTAGTATTGAAACATAAAATGAAATTCAAAAAGAGGTCGACATTTTAATCATTATTAGATTCAAGAGACACTAACATATTTTATCAAATTGTTGCAGAAGTTTTTATGGATTTTTTCAGTTTAATTTTTTCAAAAACAAGCATCTTTCCAAATTGTGCTTTGGCTGGCTCTGTTCTGTGGTCCAGGAAGAGTGCTGTCTAATATCTTTATCTTTTTTCTACTCTTTAGCCCAGTAATGATTGGCAAGCATTTCCTGATGAGGTCCAGATAGTAAATATGTTTAGCTTTGAAGGCCATATGTTCGGTCACAGCTGCAGCACAAAAGCATCCATAGACAACGTATCAATGAGTGAGCATGGCTGTGTTCCAGTAAAAGTTTATTTACAAAAGGAGGCAACTTGTGAGGTCCGGCCTGTAGTTTGCTGCTCCCTACTTTAGATAATCTGATCTATATTTGTAGATGTCTTGAATATTTCACTTGAGTTTCCAAACAGGTTCATGGAATAAGATACTTTAAGTCTTTGCACAGTTAAATATTTTTTATTATCTACAACATGGGGTTTTGAAGTACCTCTGCATTGTGGAATGATTAAATCTAGCTAATTAATTCACACATTTCTTCACATAGTAATCGTTTTTTGGTGAGACCATATACTAGCCATCCCCTTTACATTTTTCAAGATATAAAATATTTTCATTATCTGTAACACAGATGATGCTTTTTCACCTTTCAGAAATGCAATAATACGTTAAGGACTGAAATAGTTTGGAGGAAAACCACTAGATCAGGATTACTGATCAACTGGCAGAGAAAAAACCTGAAAGCAGAATCTGCGTAAATACAGCCTTGCATTTCTACGACAGCTGGGAATTTTCAGTGTTTGTTAGAGATCTCTGATTTCCCTGCAAACTCAGCTCAAATGACATGACCTCTTTCATTCTGGGAACATTCTTCACAATGCTTCTAAAGGGAGCAGTATGTGCGGGAGGCGGCATGGCCCCCGTGAGCCCTTCCTGTTCTGGTCAGAAAGTGTCAGCCATCACCTCCCCCAGGAAACCTTACCATTTATCAAATCAAACAGAGTTGTCTGTTCAGATTTCCCTTTATCCTCACAGGCAGTGTGCTCTCCAGAGAAGATTAAGGTCTCTCAAAAGGCTCTTTGTTATTCCCAATGCCCAACATAGAACAGGAAACACATACGTGTGTGATACCTTTATGTCTCAAATTGTAAAATGTAAAGAGAAAGACCTGAATTGCATTCCCCCAGGACAGCTGTTATGTGCAACTGAGATTATATGCACAGGCGTGTTTGTAATCTACGAATAACTATGCAAATGAATTTTTATTGCAGTAGTACTTGTGGGAAGGAGATGGGCCCAGGTGAAATTAAAAAGAAGATAAAATAATGTACACTGGACAAATTGTGATATTAACTATATAATTCCGGTGGAGGCCAAATTGTAGGACCAAGTCACCTGAGAGGCCCCAAGACAAGAACAGCCAGATGTATCAGAGATCGACAGAGAAGTGTGGTTTCATTGGGGGAGGTAGAAACCAGCCAGCTTGTAAATGTGCAAAGGACAGACTCTGGCGTTATTCAGAATTGGATCAGAATCCAGGATCATGGCTCTGTCAGTTTTATGACCGTCAGAAAGTCACTTAAACTCTGTGAGCTAGAATTTGTAGTATTAAGTAAAATAGCAGGAATTAATGTCAGGTTATTTAATTAGTGATGGAATAGCATATACAGCCAATTAGCCTCATCAGTAATAATGAAGGCTGAATTAGTACTAGTAAGTATTAACAGTAAAAGAAGTGCATATATTTTTGATAAAATGAGGTGCAGTAAACACACAGCTGAATAGGGTAATACCATGAACTAAAGCATATGATGGGAGAAACTTGGAGTATAGAGAATGAACTCCAAGGTGTTGAAGCCAGTTACAGCTGGGATCCTCGCTGTGCTCCATCTCAATCACAGAATGTACACTGCTGCCTGCTTGGTGCTACGTGTTTCTTTTCTACTGTTTGACACCAGTGCTTTCCATCATGAGTAGCTTCACATCTGCCTCAGCCAAGGACTTACTGCACTTCATGCCACACAACATGAGGAAGTCTGCAACAGCATTTATGTCTCCCTGACTTAGACAATGGTATATATTGGTGAGGGAAGAAAGGTTTGATTCCCACAGTCTGGCCAAAGCAGTCCTCAGCTCTGAGCACATGCTCCATGAAGGCGAAGGTTTTCCTCTGAGTGGTTGGACGCTCCACAGGGAACATCTAGACTAGAACCTGACTCTCAATACATATATTTTTCATGAATTAATCAGTGAATAAATCATGAGCCTATACTCCACGCTTTCTGCAAGGGTTCAATAATTGCTAAGGAATGTGTACATGTATCACCAGAATAGGCTTCCATTTGTTAGTTCAGCTCTGACACCTTCTCATTTTCACCTGTACACATTTGTATGACTTTCCAAGGAAGAATTTTGGTATGCACCTTCCTGCTGCAATATATTTAATAGCTCCTTCCATTTTTCATCTACTATAAGCCATATTTCAATATTCAAGGAAAGCTCCAAATTTTTCTCCATTTTCCCTTGGATTCTCTAGCTTTGTAACACTTTTAATGATTCTTCAGAATCCACTCATCACTTCCTTAATTAAAGATAATAATCTCTGCTTAGATGACTCTGCCCTCTATCATCATGGGCCTCTCTGTGACTGAAATGTCCCCTGTGTCTCCGTTTCTGTTCACAGTCACTTCCTCTACACATCTTCCCTGGACATCACCATTGAGAGATTTTCCACTTGGTTTCTTCTGCCATTTGCCTCCCTCCTAAAGAATATGTCTTACTTTACTTACTAGTCGTTACAGTTGAATGCCCTGCATTTGACCGTGAGCGTTATAAATAGACTGGCCTGGACTGAGTCACTCTGAATCTTCCTAATGTCCTATCCTGAGTGTGAAGAAAGAAAAAATGTCAAATTTGTGATGAATTATTATATTTCACATAAAAAAACTCTCTAGTTCTTTCCTACTTCCTACAACAAAACACCCACTGACCATTCAGATTTTACCTACTATTATAAATGTCCTGAATTCGAATGGATTAATCTACTAGTAGAATTGAGGCTCCATTATCTCCTCCTTTGAATATACCAAGGACTCTGGTCTATTAGTCTCTGGGAAGATTTAAAGATTTTGTAAAGCTTTTGTGTCCTCGTTTGAATTTTCAAAATCCCACCCAATTCCAGATGAATATTCCATAACCGCTTGTTTCTGCCTCACAGTTGCCTGACTCCATTTCTGAAATAGGAAATCCAACCAGCTGGGGTTTTAAATGACTATTTGAGACTTCTTGCTATGCAGGACTGTCCATTTCTAGGACAGCTACCCTGATGTCCTGTGATAAATCCTTCATGTTGGCGTTCTCTCTCTTAGAGGATGACCAGATACTTGGTGACACAGCTGGACAAGGCTACAGGCATCGCTAATGAACACGTTATCACTTGCTTGACCTGTAGAGGCCATGGAGCCCTCAGTCTGGCGTTTGTAGTTTCTGGGCTTAAGCCAGTTCACCTCTCACCAAATATCTGCTAAGATAGAATACTAATGAAACAAGTCCTATGAAACAGCACACTTAATTCTCAGATTCTTCAGAATCCCTTTTGGAATTTTGGGATTTCTTGATAAGTGGTTTGGGAGGTAATAAGTGAGGTACAGCCACAGAAATCTGCTAATTTCTCTCATTGTATATGTTAGAATAGACTATTTTGGATACTGAAAACATTCAGTTGTATATACATTTATTACTATTAATTTTACTCATTTAGTACTTCTAAATTGGTATATCACTAACAGGTTACTTCTACCCATGTTTAAATTAGTGATTTTGTTGCCAAACCATAGGAACTTTTAGAAGCGGAGGTTTGCAATAGAGAGGGAGGAGCATTTCAGACAGTCTGACAGTGGGGCACTGAGGACGAGTGCCTGCTAATAATTCTGTCTTTCTGAGAAGCGTGAAGTCTAGAAGAAATGAAAAGACGAAGGGCGGGCTAAGTTGAGAGAACAGATGGGCTGCTGTTATGCCTTCCAGAGACATGGGCAGAAAGAGATGCAAAACAGTTTCTGCTCTCTTTCCCTCCAAACAGACAACATGTACACCAGACTCTGTGTGGCTTAGACAGATGGGATGCATAGGGAAAAAGGCTGGCAGCACCTTCCTCAGAAGCGAAGAAGCCTGTGAACCTGATTTCATCTGAAACCAGAGCCTAGCCTCTGCCCTGAATCTTGGCACCCAGAAAGGAAAACTTGTCAGGAAAGGGAAGCTGCTTAGAGTCTGCAAGACTTATGCACAGCGTGTCCCATTCACAAAAGTACAATACCTCTGATTTAGAAAGATGGATTTGTTTGAACACTTTTGTTATAGTCATTGCTTTATTCTTTTTGACTCCTGGAAGTTTCTGTGATTCTATATACCCCCGCATCTAAAATTGATCTCAAGACCAAAACTAACAGTATCATCTCTATAAATTCTTGAATAGGACCTGATCTACTAGGTCAGAAACTCAGCCTACTGATTATGCTTTGGCAAGCTCTCCAGGTGATGAGATGCAGGCTGAAGGTTGAGAAGCACCTGGTCCAAGTTTAGAGTGGGTGTGGCTGACTTAAAATCCTTGATCACTGTTTTGGTGGTGCTGTGACTTTGAGCAGGATATGCACACTCAATAAAGCCTACTGCTCATGACTATGATGAGGACCAAATGAAATAAAATGCACATGCAAATGCTTAAACAACAGAAAGTACAAACACACTAGACGTCTATTTATGAGAGAGAGAAAGACCAGAGCAATCAAACTAAATGAAATATTGCACACACAAATGCTTAAACAATAGAAAGTACAAAAACTCTAGGCACCTATTTACGAGAGACAGACAGACAGAGAGAGAGAGAGAGCGGGGAAGAGCAGAGCAATCACACCACCATGTGTTTTTTAGAAAAGAAAAGCAGTGCAACATGTGATATTCCCTTAGGTTCCTCCGTATTTCCCAGCCACCCTCCCAGTTGGCAGCTGAGACCTGGCGAGGTGTTCTAGGAGAGAGCCTATGAATGGAAGTGATAAGTGTCTCTACCAGCCAGAAGCAATTTGAATCAGAGTAATTGGAACCTCCAGCCAGTTAGAACCTCCATCTTTCTGTTCCTCTGATACAAAGCATACTTCTGTCCTACTTGACTCTGTGAGCCAGAAATAAATCTTTGTTATGTTCAGTTCCTGAGATTTTAGGAGTGATATGTTTTGGCAGTTGGCATAAATTATGTGGGTCAGAAACATAGATGGAAAAACAATGAGAAAGAAAGTGAGCTTGACAATGATGTCAGGTGGAAGGAGAAAGTGATTTGAAGAAAGACAATGACACTATGTCTTGAGGATAGGAAGTAGATACTGGGCCATGTCTTTATCTCCATAAATCCTGGAGGGAAGACAGACATCCTTAAAAGACATAAACCCAAAGGATGGTAGGCAGTTTTCTGGTGCATTATTGTCTAATCAGTGCCTGTGGACATGTTAATTCACAGAGATATTCTCATTATTTGGTTGTAGAAGGAAAAGAGGGCACAGGGCAGTGGTGTGTTTTGAAGTGTATGTCTTCCATTCTCAAATTCCTATTATTACACCTCTGATGTTTCACTGAAATCAACGTGCCATTTCTAACACTTGGATGTGCACCCACTTGTAAAGTTTGCCTTCTACCCTTAGTCAAAGCTTACTTGATCTTAGTTTTAGGGACTACATTATGATATCATTCACTTTAGGAAATACCTGATTTTCTAATATTGGGTAAATTGTTCTTCCAATGTGATCCCTCAAGGAAGATATTTAATGGGATTCTAGTGAGGATGGCAAGCAGAATGACAGCTTTCCATGCATCTATGAATAGAAAATTTAGGTCAATTAGAAAAGATGTTCCTAATCGAAATCTCATGATGAACACTTTCTATTACAACAACAAAGAATGTAGATAACATTATCTTGGACATAGGAAATCAAGTAAAAAAAGTTATAGCTTGATGTATCCAAACTGCAGAGACTCCCTCTGAATTAAAGGAAGAAATATAATTTAATTTTCATTTCTGTATTGAAATGTATAGGGAGCCCAGAAAACTCCAGAAGAGGAAATGGTTAATAACTGTTTCCTGAGATTCAGAGTTAGATGACCTGAATTAAAGGGCCTGGCTGGTTTTGATCAATCCCAGAGAGGAGAAATGAGAAACTACCTTCAGTCGAGGGAGTATTCATCATAAAGCCCAACACAAAGGACCCCTCATGGAGTAACCGGACAACGGAAAGCCCCTTAAATCTTAGGATTCCTGGGTAGTAAGCACATGATAAATAGCTTTAATCTTGGGAAATCACTTTGATAGTAAAGGACTGAATATGTGAGCTCATGCTTCCGCATTGAAAGACCACAGCATCTGAAAATGAGAGCATCTCTGAAGAACTATACAGATTCCTCACAGACTATTGGCTTAGCATCAAAAGTAACACCATATTATGAAACAATGTTTGTGATAAATTAGCTATGATCAACAATGGCTGGCAGTAATTGGGAGCTGATAAGCATTGCAGGGAAATGGCAGATATTTGGCAAACAATGCATTGGGCTTATAACAGATTACCAAACAAAAGAGTTAGTAGATGATTAATGTATGTACATACACATTTACACTTATATTCGTTGGTACACATTAAATGGGACATGCACACATGTGTGCCTGAATTTGTGGAGCAGGTCATAAACATAGACTCCTATTAAAGTATTTATCACACTCAGTTGTCATTTGTTTTATTTATTTAAACTTTTAGAAATTGAAGTTTTAAGTACACAGAGGAAATTACCTGCTTACATCATGGTTTATAAGCCTCAGTCCTATTCTAACTTTTCCTTAACTAATGTTATTATTCTTTCACAAGTTCATCATTTTTTTCTGGTTATACTTTGAAGAATATATATAGTTCTGTTCTATTGTTCTGTACATATGTGTATTTTAATTGCATAGTTGATATTTGCTTTATTAAACAATGCTATGCTTGAAGTATTAACTATATTTCTCCTTATGTATATAAATGGGAATGAAGGTTTCAGTTTTTTCTGCATCCTTATGTACATTAGTGTTGCAACTGTTCATCTTTGAAAACGTGATGAATGTGAAACTTTTATATTTTCTACTTTTCTTTCCTCTTTATATCTTAATCACACATATATCATTATTGTCACTATTGTTACTTTCCCTTTTTTATAAATTAGGGTTCATTGCACATTCCTTACTAGTTCCATGGTTACCCCAAAGACCAAACCCTGTGTTTGCTATATTACAATCTAATGCACATTATTACTTTTGCCAGTTTCTCAACAATTCTAAAAGTGTAAATATTTTAATTCCATTAACCTATTCCTGCTGCCTTTTTGTGAATATTATCACATGTCTAATTTTCATGTGTGTAAACACAATATAATTTTTTTCCAATTTTTATTTATATTTACCCATATAAGTCTCCTCTTTCTCTTTATACCCTTGATAATTGTATGTCTGGAGTAATTTTACTACCTTATGAAAAAAGTTAATAATATATATCTTAATGCAAATGTCTTAGTTCTTTTCTGCCTGTATATCTGATTAGCACAGACTGGTAAATACATATATGAAAGGTCAAAGTTTATTGAGATCATGGTTCCAAATGCTGGGAGGTCAAGTGTGAGGGGCCACAACTGGTGAAAGCATTTTTGCTGGTGAGGACTCTACAGAGTTCGCAAGCAGTTTAGCATCACGTGTTCAGAGGGGTGCATACAAAAGATAGAACACCCACAAGAGTTTTCATAATAAGTGCATTCTCAGGGTGACCTTTTAACCAATGCATTCACTGATGTTTGAATGAATCTATTATTTTGTTTCTATCTATTAAAATCTATTATTTTATTATTATGTTTGAATGACTCTATTATTCAGGGCATAGCCTTTATGATGTAATCACCCCCTAAAGGTCCTCTAAACACCTCAGGTGGAAATTAAATTTCAACATGCATTCTGGAGAAGGCACTCAAACCAAAGCAGCAGGAATGCTGACAATGAATTTTCTTAGTCTTCATCTGTCAGAAAATGTATTTATTATTACATAGATTTTTAAAATATATTTGACGTAGATATGGAATTTTTAGATTAGCAGCCACCTTTGTTTAGAAAAAAAGGTTTGTTCAGATGTCATCTTAAAATCTTACTGCTATAAATTTAAAAGTAATTTATTTTGCAAATGTTATTGTTTTGGGACTTCTGTCCCATTTTTCTGCAGACCTTAAAGTTTTAGTTCATTTGTATATTGGTGTGATTTTCTTTGCATTTATTTTGCTTTCAGTTTGCAAAACTTTATAAAACTTCATAAAATTGTAGATGATTTCTTTATTAACTCTCCACCCATTTCTTTTTTAAGGATTGCCTCTTTCTAATCTCTCTGTCTCTCAGTCTCTCTGTCTCTCTGTCTCTCTCTTTCTCTATTTCTGTAATTCTACTTTGGGACTCTAATTGAATAGACCCTTTTAAAAAATTGTCAACTATTTCTTACAAGGTTTTATATATTTTTCTTTTCTTTTTTTGCCTTTCCTGCTTCATTCTAAACTATTTTTAGTGGCTTAAATTCCACATCACTAATCTTCCCTCTTATGTGTTTAAATTACTACCAAATCAATGTGCAGAGTTCCTAGTTTTGCTTGCTGTATTTTTGTTTTATAATTTGCACTTGATTTTATTTATTTCATTAGATTTAATCTATGTTGTAAGACTCTGCTTTTCATTTAATTTACTTTACCAGATAATGTATATACTACACTTAATTATACAATCTATATCTGTTAAATATTATGTTGGGATAATTATAGGTCTGTTTCTACTAATTTTTTATACTATTGGTTTTTGCAATTTGGTTCTGTCTTCTAATATGCCCAATCATTTTGATTGAATGCTGAATTTTGTAAAAAAAAAACTTTTGTTGATATGGATGTTATTAACTTGCACAAAAAGAGGTTCACTTCTCTTCTATTAGGCCATTATAGCAAGTGCTTATTCAGAAAAATTCATAAAGAATGAGCTGATCTGGAGCTGGTTCTGCCTTGGATTCATTGCTTCTTCTAGAGCATATCCTTACAGGAATTGCAACTAAGATTTTCTGGCTTTGATTGGAACCCCTTACCCTATTGGGTCCTGAAATTTAGCCTTCATTTTCCTAGCACCAAAAACTGCCCGTATTCAGTTGCGCTACTCAGGGGATTTTGTTCATTTTGCACATTAGTCTCTAGAAATATGCAGCTTAAGAAATTTGGAAAATACTTATGAGATAGGGTGTAATGATATCCCTGTGCTTTCTCACTGAAATATTCACACCTCAAGTATCTGGGGTTTTATTTCCACTAGTATGTTCATTTTGATTTTTCTTATTAATTCCTTGAAAATTCCATTCCTACCCAACCAAAAAAGAGAACTATAGGCCAATCACCTCAATGAACATAAATGAAAAATCCTCAATAAAATACTAGCAAATAGAATGCAGCAACTCATCAGGAAGGTTACACACCACGACAAAGTGGGATTCATCCCAGGATGCAGGGATAGTTCAACATATTCAGATCAAGAAATGTAAGACACCATATCAACAGAGTCAAACACAAAAATTCAAGGTCATTGCAATAGATGCACAAAAAGCTTTTGACAAGGTCCAACACTCATTCATGATAAAAATCCTAGAGAAAATCAGAATAGATGGTCTTATCTCAATCTGATAAAAGCCATACAGGACAAAGCATCAACCAACATCATACTAAATAGACAAAAACTAAATAGACAAAAAACTCAAAACCTTCACTTTAAAATCAGGAACAAGACAACTATGTCCACTATCACCACACCTTTTCACCATAGCTCTGTAAACATTAGCCAGAACAATTAGAGAAGAGAGCAAATTAAAAGAATAAGGATAGGAAACAAAAAGTGAAATTATCATTACTTGCAGATGACTTGATACTCTACATAAACTACTCCAAAAATTCCACCAAAAACTCCTAGAATTAATAATCAAATTCAGCAGCATAACTGGATACAAAGTCAATACTCAAAAATCAATAGCATTCTTGTACACACAAAAAAAACTCATTGGAGAGAAATTAGGGAAATCAGATTTTCACAATAGCATCCAAAAAAATGAAACACTTAGGACTCAGTCTAACAAAGTAAAAGATCTATACATTGAAAATTACAATATTCTGATAAAAGAGATTGAAGAAGATCTCACAAAATTGAAAGATATTCCTTGCTCATGTGTAGGAAAAAACAATAGTGTGAAAATGGCCATGCTCCCAAAAATGTTATAGAGATTTAATGCAATCCCAATAAAAATACCATTAGCATACCTCACAGATCTAGAAAAAGCATTGATAAACTTTCTCTGGAACTAGAAGAGACCTAGAATAGCAAAGGCAATCCTAGGCAACAAAGGAAAGGCAGCAGGCATCACAATTCCTGATTTGAAATTATACCACAAAGCTACTGTGATAAAATCAGCATGGTATTGCAAAAAAAAAAAAAAAAAAAAAAGACGAGGATGAATGGAAGTTGCAGACACAGTTACAAACAAATTCAGCCACCTTGTCTTTGACAAAGGACATAAGCATGTTCACTGGAAGAAAGATAACCTCTTTAATAAATGGTGCTAGATAAACTGGCTCTCTACATGCCTAAGGCTAAAGTAGACTCATGTCTATCATCATGCAATAAACTAAAGTGAAAATGTTTCAGAGATCTAAATATTAAAACAGAAACACTAAATCTACTGGAAGATAAAGTAGGTAGAAATCTTGAGGACACAGAAGTAGGCAGAGAGTTCATGGACAAAACACAAACTGCATGGGAAATACTTCAAAGAATCAACAACTGGAATCTCATCTTATTAAAAAGTTTTTGCACACCATAACAAATCACCAAGAGAATGAAAAGAAAACCCATGAATTAGGAAAAAAATTTAGCTAGCAATCCTTCAGAGAAAGGCCTTTTTTCTAGAACAAATAAAAAATTTTTAAAAATCAGGCCCCCGAAATTCAAAGACCCAGTCTAAAAATGGACATCTGAGATGAATACACATTTTTCAGAGGAAAAAATACAAATAGCTAATAAATATATGAGAAAATGTTCAACATCAGTGGTCATTTGAGAAATGCAAATTAAAACTACACTGAGATTCCATGTCACCCCAGAAAGAATGATTATCTTCAAGAAAACAACAAATAACACATGCTGGTGGGGCGGTGGGTAAAAAGGAACTTTTTTCCATTGCTGGTGGGAGTGTAGACTGGTACAAGCAGTGTGGAAATGATTGTGGAGATTCCTCAAAAAGTTAGGATTAGAGGTCCCACTTAACCTAGCTATTCCCCTTTTGGGTATTTTCCCAGAAGAAATGAAAACATCATACCACAGCGATGCATATGTACCCATGTTTATAGCAGCACAGTTTGTAGTAGCTAAATCTTGGAAACAACCCAAATGCCCATCAGCTGTGGAATGGATAAAAAAGAAGTGGTATTTTCATACAATGTATTACTACTCAGCTATAAAGAAAGATAAGCTTGAGGCTTTTTAGGTAAATTTATGCAACTAGAGACCATATTGATAAGTGAAATAAATTAGACCCACATGTGTAAACATCATATTGTCTCCCCAGTACAAGAAAATGAAAGAGTAAATAATATCCAAAAGGTGTAATAGATATAGTGAAAGTGACAGAAACTGCTCAAAAGGAAAGAACAACTGGGATGTGGGAAAAGAGAAAATAAGGAAGGGGAAAAAAAAGATATATATGTGTACACAAGATAGCTAAGATAATTGTACTACTAATTTCTATTTATTTAAAGGAACAATTAGTGTTTATATTGTTTGATCAATTTTGCATGCCTGTATCTGATAATCTGAACAACTACTTTAAAGATAACAATATGCAATAAAATAACTATTGTTAATTTCCTATCATCTTGTTTTCAAATTCTGTATCTTATTTATTTTTTTTTCTGTCTTTAAAATAAAAAAAAAAGGAAAAAAGAAAATCCCACTTCTATGCTTTTTTTTTTGTTTTTTTGTTTTTTGGGTTTTTTTTTTTTGGTATAATCGCATATCTCCTTCCTGAGCACTTTCAGATTCGCAGCCTCTTGGCTCATGTGCAGGACCACACAGCTCCCAGATCAGAAGGCAGCAATAGAATGTTCGTTCAGTTTTTGAATCTGCATCTTTTCTTAGATCCTGTTTCCTTCCATCTAGGATGCCTTGGAAACTCTTCAATGCTTTCAAACAAATCTAACTCTTACCTTATCTATTTTTCTTACTCATTCTTGATGACAGTATTATTCAGCTGCAGATTACCTTTCTCTCCACTTACCTGGAAGAGGCCTCCTTGCCTTGAAGTTTTGCAATCCTTTGTTTACCAGGGAGTTTGGACATCAAGTTATACATCTCTGTGATGGTCAAGTGATAATACAATTTCATGGTAGGTGCTCTTATAATTTTCATTTTTACATTATCCTCTGTAATTGTTAATTTTCAGAATTATCTTTTTATAGTTTAGATGTTCAGTAAGAATTTCAGAATTAATCCTAAACCATACTTCTCTGCCTCCCTTATTCCAATGAACAGAAATTATTTTTATTTCTATTGGGGAACTATCCTTTTCTGCATGTATTTCTTGATTTTGTTCTATTAAAGAAATTCTGTGCTATTCTGAAGGCCTCCCTTATGTAACCTCCTACGTTCTTTATTAACTTCACTATTACACCTTTCCTGTTTGGCAAGGATTTAGGCCATAAGAAGTAGTTCTGAAAACTGTGAGGCTTATATCTTGATTTCTAATACCATATTCTTATAAGAGAAGCTAAGTCTTTATGGGGAAGTGTTTGGTTCTATGACTGAGATAAGAAATAAACACAATGAAGTTGGAGTATCTTACTGTGATAGAAAATAATAGAGTATTTAAAAATAAAATATCATGACAGTGTGTCAAATGAGCACAAGTTGAGAAACTTTCCAGTGGCCAGAGCTTTAAAAGTTTGAGTAAAACTTAAAACAATGTAGGATTATAACCCAAAGTAAAACATAATTATTAATTATTTTACAGCTGATATAAAATTATTGGATAATTAATTGGGATGAACAGACAAGTCTTACATGCAGAGTAATTCCTGGTAATCAATACACATATTCTACAATGAGGGGGAATATAACACCTCACGCCTTAAATGCAGGTTGCACACAGTGACTTCCATTCAAAAAGTACAGTGTGGAAAGTGGAGATGGGGGAGAGTAACTTTACCTTGAAGAAAAATGATAAATACTACCTCAGTCAGATAATAAAGATTAATATCAGCAATGATAAATCATATTTACAGCATGGACATAATATGATGAGAATAACACTTCACATCTTTTCCCTTCCTCCAAAAAATATTACCCAAGTGCCATCATGAGAACATCAGAAAAAATCCAATTGAGGAACACTGACAAAACATAAGCAGTACTCATGAATCTGTCAGGGTCTTCAAAATCAAAGAAAACCTGAGATTCTGAGAAATCACCAGAGATATGACAGCTAATATATGACATCCTGTGACACACCAGGTGAGCTCTTAAACTGAAAAGGACACTTGTGAAAATCTAAGGGAAACTGATTAAAATATAGGCATTAGTTAACAGTAATTCTCAAGGCTGGTTTATTAATTGTGATAAAAGTCCCATGCTTCTTTAAGATGTTAATAATAAGAGAACTTAAGTGTGTGATGTAAGGGAGACTTATGGTACCATCTTCTCCCCAGAGAAGAATGAATAGCACAGAGTAGTTGCTACAAATCTTATGGTACCATCTTCACCATATTTCTATAAATTTGAAACTTTGACAACTGAAAGTGTACTGAAAAATAAAACTCTGTGCCTGGGAATCAGACTATGTATATTTAATTCCTGAATTTTGTCATTGCTTATATATTTGACTTGTATTGTTACAAGACTTTACTTATTTTAATAAAAAATAAAGATAAAAATAGTATATATTAATTTCACGAATATTAGTTGCTTAAATGGAAAATCTTCCTAATTTCAGTTATGTAACGTTCTCTCTGTCTCTGTCTCTGTCTCTGTCTCTCTGTCTCTCTGTCTCTCTGTCTCTCTGTCTCTCTGTCTCTGTCTCTGTCTCTGTCTCTCTGTCTCTCTGTCTCTCTCTCACAGAAGCATCTCTCACTAACTTGCTTAAATGCAAGCATTCGTATTAGTAGCATTCCCCAAAATCATTCTTCAGTAAATGAGATTGCTTCCATTTGTAGTATCACTGTCTTCAAGTTGTCTTCCAAGAGAACAATGAATAACACAGAATAGTTGCTACAAATCTCTGTGTACACTGAGAAGGCTCTTTACACTAAAGATGCAAGATATTTTAAAAATAAACTCTACAGAACAACTATTTTGTTTCTCAGCTGCACATGAGTTTGTATGAGAGTTTCTTGCTCAACCATTTCTTCTTATGAGCCTATCAGTAGTGTTTGTGATAGATCATGCTATCCTTGGGTTCCATGTAGCTTTTATATACAATTTTCAGGTAAAATGAGTTCAAGGGCTCTTGGATTGTTTAAGTGTTCAGGTAGAGAATAGTGATTTTGATCTATACATAGGAGATTTTGTTATAGTTCAAAAAGTATCTGCAACATGCTATCATATGGCCAGAGCAAATACAAGCAAACCAAGAATTTTCTGTGTCCAAGAGAGAATTAAATACACATTTATCTTCTCACCTGCAACAATCAAATAATTTAGATAAAATACATGAGGAAATAGTTTTTAAGACAATGAATATTAGAAAAGTATGGACAGCAATCCATGTAAGATGGGAAACAGACTCTTAAATATTTCCAATGTTCCAGTTTATTGCCTTGAGGAAGCTTGCAGGCCACATTACAGGGAGACAGAATCCATAGCGAAACTGATGGATCCCCTGAGGTGAAAAAACTACACTTCTGTGTATCCTATGACAAGTGAAGTTCATAGAATGAAGGACTAAAGAGGAAGGAGCTCCTCAGAAAGAAGTTCCCTTTGATCATCTGGCAAATTGGCGATTTGTGCACTCATGTAAGAACACTAAACAACACAATGCACAAGATTATATAAGGAGATAGCAGCAAGCAGGTTCCTGGCTCTTACACAGGGGAGGGAAGAGTGTCTGTTCTCAAGAGTGATTTCAGAAAGAATAAATTTCTTGCATAGGTAGTAGAGAATAAGTAGCCCTAGAATGAGTAGCAAATCTAGACAGCAACAAGCATAATGACCAAACTGTTTCTAAGTAGCTTAACTACACTCTAAAGTAAAGTACAGGAGTGTTTACAGAAATAGAATAATATGTAGCTCCAGATGATATGGAGCCACCTTGTTTGGCACTCAGTCAAACATTATCAAATATACAAAAGAGAAAAAGCACAACCCTCCGTGAAGAGAACAACCAGTCAAATAAAACATGTAACAGTGACACCCACAATGGTTCACACACACACACTCACAAAATGGTAAAGATATTATACCAAGCAGACAAGAACTTTAGACTAGTCTTTATAACTACATTTCAAATGTCTAGAAATACACATACATAGCCAGAGGAGTGCATAAAATATTATACTTCTAGGATGAAAATTACAGGGTTATTGATAGAAAGTATAGATTGGATTAAAGACAGATCATGCATTGCTGAAGATGAATAAAATTGAACACATAATAATATGAATTATCCCAGAATAAAATTAATTTGAAAAATATAAAGGGTATCAATAAGCTATGAGAAAGCTTTAAGTGGGTATATATGTATACAAAATAATTACATATAATTATTGTCTCTGAAGAACAGGGACAGAAAAATTGTATAAATATTGGCTGAAACTTCATAAATTCGATGAAAATTATGAATCTACAGGTCCAAGGAGGTCAATGAACTTCAGGGACAAACACTATAAAGAAAACTGCACACAAATATAACATAATGAAATTATAAAACAAAAAGTGATACAGACTCAATTTTAAGGGTACACAGTAAAAGGGGGAAGCAGCATGTCACCTACACAGGAATAAAGACGAGGACAATATATTTCTTATTAGAAAAAAATGAAGTGAGAGGTGAACAGTGTAGAAAAACTTTTCTTAAATAAGTTTATTGGCACAATGTAGATATTCTAAATGATCACATTCATTTTAGGAAACTTGTACCTGCACGTGACATATCTTAGGTCCTCTTTTTTTTCTCCCATTCCTTTCCTCTCCATTCAACCTCTCTTCTTCTTCTTATTTACAAAGATTTGTTTTCATTTTACCCTTTTATTCTCATTTTTTCCTTTTCCCTTCCTCCCTCATTCCCTTTCCTTTTGAACAATTTCTTCCCATTTCATAATGTCTATTATATATTTTGGTTCTTATTTACACTTTCAGTTTCTCACACCAAAGAAACAATGAAATATTTATACATATGTGTCAGTATTCACCATAGTTACATATAGTGAAACTATCATTCCAAAATAAACTTGAGATGAACTCCTCATAAATAAAATGATGAAAAATTTATCTTCAGAAGATGTGTGAAGAAAAGTTAAAGATAACCCCTAAAGTGCAAGGAAATGACAACAAATGGAAATACGGATTTTCAGCAAGGGAGAAAGGTCATTGGATGGAGACTTGCTAAAAACTATTTGTCTGTGTGTGCATGTATGTGTATATTACCTCTTTAAAAAATAAGTGATCCTTTTCCAAAAAAAAAGTGTTGTGTGCATTTATAGCATGTGAATATATAAAAAAATATGGTAACACTATCATAAAGCCTTGATGGGATAAAAATGAAACTATAGCACTGTAATATCTTTTTTGTACAGTAATATATCAGTAAAAATAAACTATAGTAAATGAATGAACTATACAATAAACTCTGAATCAAACACTAAAGTAGCAAAACTAAGGGTAGCTGATAATTCAGAAAAGATATTAAATAGAATCATAAAAATCCATTAATGCAAAAGAAGGCATAACAAAATGACGGGGGAAAATGACGCTAACAGAAAACAAAATTAAGGCAACAGACTTAAGCTTAACGATATCAATTGTCAGATTGCATATAAGTGGTCTAAACACCCCAGTGAGAGGCAAAAAACTGTCATTTGTAATTGGAACAATATGAGACTCGTGTGCTCCATACAAATATAATATTTTAAATATGTAGACACAAATAGGCAAAAGAGAAAGGATATAAAAAAACTTTTCTAACGGTAGTCACAGAAAGGTGAAGTGACTACAAGAATAGCTAAAGAAGGAAAATTAAGGGTAAATTGTATCATCTGGAATGAAGATCATTTCCTGATGATAAAAGGGTTAATTCACACAACACACAGGACATTCCTAAATGCTTCAGTGTCTAGGAAATGAGTGAAAAATTCATGAAGCTAAAACGGGTGAAACTGAAAAGAGAAAGAGAGAACACCAAATTATGGATGGAGATTTTAATGTTCCTCTTTCCTTAATCAGTAGAGCATGACAAAACAGAATCAAGGATATACAAGAATTAAATAACACCCTGAACTGGCTCACATATTAACATTTCCAGAAGACTCCACCAATAACAGAATATGTCTTCTTCTCAGGGGCACATGAAACATTTACCAAGATAAACTATATTCTAGATCATAAAAGTACCTCAATAAATTTAAAAGAACTCAAGTTGCACACAGTATGTTCTCTTACCTCAGTGGAATTAGTTTAGAAATCAACAACAGAAAGCTCTCTGAAAAATCCCCAGTTATTTTAAAGCTATGTAAAGTACTTATAAATAATCTAAAGACCAAAGAATGAGTGACAATTTAGAACATATTTTGAACATAATAAAAGATGAAAACACAACATGTCAAGAATTGTGAGACGCTGCTGAAGGAATTCAGAAGCTACAGCCCAAAATGCCTAAATGAGAAGGAAAGAAGTCTCCTGCAGCATTGGGTTCAGCTTCTTCCAATGACCTTGCTAAAGAAAGAAGAAAAAAATGAACCTAGGGGAAGTAGAATAAAAGAAATCACAAATATCAGAGTTGAATTCATTGAAAAAGCAGGGAGACATTGGGAAAATTTTTTAAAAATCAAAGACATATTTTTTAAGGTCAATAAATAGATAAAACTCTAGACAAGAAAATAAGATAAAAGAAAGTACAATATCAGTACTAGAATGTCAGCGTTGATGTTACTATACATATTACGTATATTGTAAGGATAGTAGGGGAACATGTGAGCAAATATAAATTGGTAATCTGACAAATGAAATGTTGGGAACATTTGGGAACTGTGGCTCATGCCTGTAACCCCAGCTACTTGGGAGGTTGAGGCAAGAGGATAGCAAATTTGAGACTCAGTAAGACTGTCTCAAAATAAATTTTAAAAAGGTTTAAGCATGTATATCAGTGATAGAGTGCTTGCTTATCATGCATGAAGCTCAGGGATCAATCCTTAGTATGAAAAAAAAAGACATAAATGTCTCAAAAGATGCAAAGCATTAAAGCTCATTCCAAGATAAAATAGGTAATCAGAATAGGCTTGTATCTGTTAAATAAATTGAATTTATATTTAAAACTTACCTGCAATAAAAGTTATAGGCACAGATGTTTTTACTCATGAATTCCAACAAATAATTAAGGAAGAAATGAAATCTGTTTTAAGCAAAGTAATATAGAAAGCTAGAGAAATGAGAATACTTCTTAGTGTACAAGATCAGAATTAAGTTTGCTATCAAAACAAAATAAAAGCACAAGAACAACAAAAACTCTGGAGCACAATAGTCATCATGCATATAGATAAAAAAATCAACATTTTCTTAAATCATATAATAACATAGAAAAGATGACAGATCACGATTATTTTTAAGATTTATCTCAGGAAAGTGATATTGGTTTAGCATTTGAAGATCCATCAATGTAAGTCAACGTATTGACAATCTCAAATAGATACAGAAAAACTTTTGATAAAACACATTTGTTCCCATGAAAAAATATCTCAGCAAATTAGGAACAGTTAGAAAACTTCTGTACTCAGTAAATACAATTTATGAATAACCTAGAGACAAGTTCTTACTCATTGGTAACAGGAAACTTTCCCTCAAATTTCAAGAAAGGAAAGATGTTTTTCTGTGACTTCTGTGTCTATCGCACTAGCCACTCAAGTAGTGAAAGAAGATGAAATAAAAGTTGTTTATTTGGAAAGGACAGAATGAAACTGTCTTTATTAGAAAAAGTCACCATCTGCAAAAAATTCAGTTATACATAAAGACATACAAGAATTTCCTATGATGTGGTTTTAGCAAGTTTGCAAGATGCATAAGTAGCATGAATGACTGAAAGTTAAAAGGTACCAAAAAATAGCAAAGATGAATTATATGATGATAACTCTCATAAAATTTGTGACTTTTGCTTGAAAACTATAAAAATTACTAAAAGAAATGAAAGAATATCTAAATAAATGGAAAGATACCATGTTCAAGAGAAGAAAGACACAGAGTATTAAAAGGTTAATTCCTTCCAATTTGATGCATAAATTCAATGAAACTATATCATAATCCCAGCACATTTTCATAGATAATGATAAGCCGATTATAAAGTACATATGGAAATGTAAAAAGCTTAGAATATCCAAAAGAACTTTGAAAAAGTTCAAAGTCAGAATTCAAGTCTTACTATAAAAGTAATCAAAATAGTATAAAATTGGCATAAAGATAGACAAATAAATCAATAAAATATAATAGTGCATTCAGAAATAGATCCCTACAGACAAAAAACTACTTCCTTTCAGAAGAATACAAAAACATTCTAGGGGAGAAAAAGGAATCTTCTAGACAAGTGATATTGGAACAATTGGAATTAAAACTTAGAATCAAATTTTAAAATCAAATTTTAAAACTTCTGCCTTTTATTAAATATTCTTAGATGAATGAAGAGATGTAACATAGATTGTGACAGAGAATATCCAATTTACCCAGTTGGCAGAAGACCCATAGATAGTTTTCAAAAGCAAGAAACCACTTTAATTTAAAAATAGCCAAATTATTTGAACAGAAATTTCCTAAAGAAGATCTATAGGTTGGAAAAAGAACATATTCAACTGTGATGAAAGCATTGGTCATAAAGGAAATGCAACCCAAAACCACAATAATCACAATGAAAAATACCACTATGGATCAATATAGCATAGCTAAATTTGTAAAGTGGCTGACCATATCGAGTACCAATCAGGGTTGTTATGACATAATTTGAACCTTCATATATTGGTGGTAGGGATACAAAGTGATGAAATACTTTGGAAAAGAGTTTGGCTCTTTCTTACTGTTATGGACTGAATGTATGTCTCCCAAATTCATATGCTGAAAATTAATTCCCACTGTAGAGGTATTTGGTAATCATACCTTTGGGAAGCAATTAAATTTTATGGGCAGAGCCCTCATGATTGAGGTCCTAAAGGAAAAGAACACTAGAAAGTTTGCTTCTTGTTACTTGGATTCTGCCACGGGGTGTTATGGCTGCCTGCAAACCAGGATGTGTGCCCTCACCAGACACAAGACCTGCTCACACCCTGTTGAGACTTCCTAAGCTCTAATACAATGAGCAATATATGTCTGTCATGACACTACCCAATGGGCATTATATTCACTAGAGCAGCTCAAAGACACATACAAAGTGAATTATTTAACTATTAGGATCCAACAATTCTGTGGCTAGGTAAGTCTCCACGGGAAAAAATACATGTATTACCTCATAAAAAGACTTCTTCATAGCTACTAACTTGCCCACAACCCCCCTAACCATAATTACATACATAACTGGATACTATAATTAGATAATGTATAATTATGGTATTCCACGCAAAAGAAGTAAGAAGTATGTTTTGCCTCCCTCTGTGAGGGCCTACATTTCAAAATCTCCTCAGATGAACAAACATGAAAATAGTATCCTTTGCTCTGGAATTCTGTGGTTCTGAATACCTGTTACTCTTGGTGTGAGGAGATCAAAAGTGGTAAGGAAAGTTGGAGCTTACATGAGACTTGAGAAGATAATGGGATACTTTAGATAAAGACAGGGTTATCAGAAACAGTCCTTCCTCACTTGACTGGTTTAGGACAAGGCCACTGGTATTTGGCCCTAGCATGTGGGAAAAAGATGTACAAATACTGTACATCTGTATATTATTTACTGTCAGTGGGAACTTACCAACTCACTGTACAGAGTAACACTACATAAGGGTTTATTTACTTCTGCTATGTACCTACTGCAGACAGGAAAAAAGCCAGCAGGAAGATAATATTTTCAAATCTGGCTTCTCATTATTCACAAGAAGGAAAAAAGTCATTTTTCACGTCTGGGGAGAAAACACTTGTCATTTTCCCAAAATAAAGCAGTATTGCTGTGACTAGTAAGACTCAAAAGATGGAATATTTGATAAGCTTACATGAGCCTAACATAAGCAAATGGTTTGATGTAGACACTAAAAATGCTCATAGGCAGATATTATATTTAAACAAGAACAGTGACCATATGACTATGGGACTTAGCAGGCCTATTGTGTTTTAAACTGTCTAGATTACAGTTGTATTTTGCTTACTTCCAGAGAATCCTATTACAATGAGGCACTGGGCTTGCTCATGTTCATCTTTAGGTTGAAATGATGCAAACCGTGCAGCTCACACTATCAGCTGGGCACTCTGGATTCTGTTCTCCCTTCTGGGAACTCTGGAACTCCTGTGTGGAGATGCCTTGGCAGCACTTCCTGTTCTGTTGGAGGAGCTGCTGATGAAAGGATTTGTTTTGAAGCTCTGTGACCATGGGAAAATGTATGACTCTATTTAGCATGTATGTTTATTTGAAGGAGCTTTGGAAACAGTACGAAGTTACAAAAGGAACAGGGTTTTTCACTGATCCATTTCTAGTGCAGCTACTACTGTTTAGTAGACATCCCCCCAAACTCTCATGCAGTTAGAGGTAGGGCTTTTTGGAGGTGGCTGGATCTGGAGTATTTGATGCTGGGAGTAAGGCTATCATTCTGGAATTGATTCATGGTGCCAGTTTAGAATTAAGGGTGGCACACCTTGGGTGTGAGTGATGCCCACACTAAGGGAGGGTAGCCTGGATAAGATATAACGGACAGAAAGAGGGCTATTGTTATTGCTGTTTATCACTTCCTGCTTCACTGCTTTGCTGCTTCCTGCCTACTGCCTTCTGCCCATCATGAAATGTTTCTCCTCTGCAATTCCCCTCTATCATGTCACCCTTCCTTGGAACCAGCCAACTATTCACTGAAACCTCTACAAACTGAGAGCTACAATAAGGCTTTCCTCCATTCACTTTAGGTGTTGGGTATTTTGTGTCAGCTGTGAGAAAAGTAACAATGTTTCAGAATTTGTCTCCTATTTTGCAGTTTAGCAACATTAATCTGTACCACAGATTTTATACTTTAGTAATTTAATAACATCAACACAAGTAAAATAAAGTTCTATTGTTATTTCATTACTATTCTTATTTTATGGTGCATCTCCTGCTATGAAGGACAATGAAGTAACTGAGGGAGATTAGCTTGGTGGAGAGACTATACTTTCACTGTTAAATGATGCTGCAATTCAGACTTGCATCCCCCCAAATTGTAGTATAGTTAAAAGGAAGCATATTTGGACTCAGTTTAAAAAGAACTTAGATAGCTAGGGTGACAAGTCCAAATTAATCCAGAGCCCTAGATGCCAGAGTGAGCGCAGGCAGCACTCTTTAGAGTGGCCAGGGAGAGAATTTATTTCCCACCTGGCAGAATAAAGTTAATGACAGCTGACCATTTATAGTGAGGCTACCCTGATCTCACAGAGTTTAATGAAAGCAACTCAATTCCCTAAATAATCTTTTATAAATTTGGGACTCATAAATACCTCTTAGATTTCCAAATGAGGTATTCCTAAAATTATCATACAGATTTAAAGCAATCCTGATCAAAATACTATTAGCATACCTCACAGATCTAGAGAAAAGACCCTCAAATTTATCTGGAACCAGAAGAGACCTAGAATAGCAAAGGCAATCCTGGACAACAAAGGAAAGGCAGGAGGCATTACAATCCCTGATTTGAAATTATACTACAAAGCTACTGTGATAAAATCAACATGGTACTGGCAAAACAAAAACAGACCTGAAGATCAGTGGAACAGATCTGAAGATGCAGACACCAGTACAAACACTTTCAGCCATCTTAACTTTGACAAAGTGCCAAACATGTTCATTAAAAGAAAGATAGCCTCTTCAATAAATGGTGTTGGATAAACTGGCTCTGTACATACTGAAGACTAAACTAAAACCATGTCTATTACCATGCACTAAACTAAAGTCAAAATGAATCAAAGATCTAAATATTAACACAGAAACATTAAATCTACTGGAAGAGAAAGTAGATAGACATCTTGAAGACATGGAGTAATCAGAGAGTTCATGAACAAAACCCAAACCGCATGGGAAATACTTCAAAGAATCTATAGCTGGGATCTCATCTTGTTAAAAAAGTTTCTGTACATCAAAAGAAATCACCAACAGAGTGAAAGGAAAACCCACAAATTGGCAAAAAATTAGCCAGTTGTCCCCCAGGCAAAGGACTTTTTTCTAAAACATACAAAGAATTTAAAAAAATCAGGCCCCCCAAATTCAAAGACCCAATCCAAAAATGGGCACCTGAAATGAATACACACTTCTCAGATGAAGAAATAAAAATGGCAAATAAATATACGAAAAAAATCTACAGCATCAATTGATCATTTGAGAAATGCAAATTAAAATAACACTGAGATTTCATCTCACCCCAGAAAGAATGGCTATCATCAAAAAAACAACTGATAACAAATGCTGGAGGGGCTGTTGGGAAAAAGGAACATTTTTCCACTGTTAGTGGGAGTGTAGACTGATGCAACCATTGTGGAAATCAGTGTGGAGATTCCTCAAAGAACTGTGATTAGAGGTCCTATTTGACCCAGCTATTTCCCTTCTGAGTATTTTCCCAGGTGAATTGAAAACATCATACTCATCTTTATAGTAGCACAATTAGTCATAGCTAAATCTTGGAAGCAACTCAAATGCTCGTTAACTAAGGAATGGATAAAAAAGATGTGGTATTTTTATACAGTAGAGTATTACTTAGGTATAAAGAAAGATAAACTTGAGGCTTTTGTAGGTAAATTGATGCAAATAGAGACTATATTCATAAGTGAAGTAAATCAGACTTGCATATGTAAATATCATATTGTCTCCCTATTGTAAGAAGCTGAAAGAATAAATAAGATCCAAAAGGTACAATAGACATTGTGAAAGGGAAAGAAACTGCTTAAAAAAGAAAGAATAACTGGGATGGGGGAAAGGAGAAAAAAAGGATATATATTTATATATATATATATATGCATATACATATATATATGCTAGCTAAGATAATAGTACTACTAATTTGTACTAATTTTATTGAAAGGAACAGTTATTGTTCACATTGTTTGATCAGTTTTACATGTCTATACCTGGTAATCTGAGCAACTATTTTGAAGATAACAATATGGAATATGATAACCATTGTTAATTTTCTATCATCTTGTTTTGAAATTGTATATAATTTTTATTGTTTTTTATCATTGTCTTTAAAATAAAATCTTCTACATGAGGTAGGTGGATTTTTTTAAATTTTATTTTTCCCCAAATACTATAACTATCTGTTATTAAATAAGAACAGTTAATTGCAGCAATCGGGCACTTGGGGAAGAAGTCTGCCTTCCTGCTAATTCTGGTCCTGGGGAGAACGTCCAGGATTTTTAAAGCAAGGAAGAAATCTAAAGTAGGCTCCTCTGGGTAAGAAGACCTGCAGGGGAGGGTGTCAGACCTGTCAACAGAAGTGGGAAGTGACCAGGCTTGCCAATGACTTCTGTAGGTATACGATAAAAAGGGATGTAGTTTTGGGAGTCAGGAGCTGGTAACTTTTATGAGCCATGGGTGTCAGTGGGTTGGGCATTCTCTAGGAGTAGTGGACCCTCCTGGTTCTACTCCTGAGAAGGGGAGAGGAGGGAGGAAGCCTGTAAACCCCATACTCCCAAAACGAGGCAGCAGACAGGGAAGCCCAGGGGAGCCATCTTTGTTCAGAGGCCTGGGCTTGGACACACAGGTCCCAGCCATCCCATTTCTGGTCAACTTTTGGGTTCCAGGACCTCAATTAAGAGCAGTGCATTCACCTTTTGTTTTTCTTGGATGCACTGACCCAGGACTTCCAGGAGGGTTCCCTTTGCTCTAGGCTCAGGGCACTGCCGATGCAGGCACAGAAGGATCCTGTGGAGGCTTGCGGGGTGCTCAGGGCAGTGGATCTGGACTTTGACCAGGCTGTGGATGCAACTGGAATCCTGAGCAGTGCACAGCTTGTACTTCTTGTCTCAGCAGAGGAGCATCCTGAGAAAGATGGGGGAGGGAGTACTCTCAAGGCCTGGGGACCATCCTGCTGTGGTCTCTGGGCTACAGGGAGCTCCAGCATCGGAGCACGTGTCTGGGTCTCAGAGACTCCCATTCCAGGGCAGAGAGCCGCAGCGAGGCCTGGAGCTGTCCAGGATCCTGTGTAGGTGAGTGTCCATGAGAGCGCTGTGGTGCACTGTATGCCCTTCCACTGGGAATCTTGTTCACAAGGAACAAGGACAAGGACACAGCCAGAGGCAAAGAGGAGAGGAAGCTCTTCCATAGGGTTTGAGTGAGAGTTGTCTTTGGGGGCAAAGTCCATAGGACACTCTGGGATCACTGTGCTTGTGTGTCCTGCTTGGGCTTGGCCTGTGGCGCAGGGGCACAAGGACATTACCAAACACCCCATGCTATCTGGAGAGCAACAGAAACTCCTGCCTGTCTCCTCAAATCATTACTGCTCAGATACACTTGGCTTTGGTGGGATAGGATTAGAAACTTAGTCTTCCTAGATACCTGGTCCATGATGAACCCCTACCACACTTGCAGTGCCAGAGACATGGGACAGCAGCAGACCACAGGTGACTGGAGAATCAGGAAGAACATCTGTGAGCATTTGTGATAGAAAAATGACATCTAAAGTTTAAAGCAGACACCCTTTCCTATCATACATATATGAGTACAAAATACATACATTTGGTTCAAAAACATTCTTTGTAGGACAAACTTTAGGGAAATCTTAAAGGAATGAATTGAGGTTTGTAAATTTTTTTGTTATAGCCTGTGAAGTGTCTTTCCAATGAAAAAGTCCTCAGAATCATTCAGAAGATAGAAAATCTTAAATAAGGGCATGGATGCTTATGCTTTAAAATGAATGCTAGGAAATCACAGTGGGCAATAAAAGTAATGTAGTGATATGTGTGAAAATGGCATGCAGCCTAACCTCCTTACAAAGCCACCTCCTCACACAAGATTCATTAGTCTCCATACCAGTTTTGCTGTTGAGAACTTTTATAGAAATGAATGCAATGTAATGGAAATGTACCTGCGCTTTATGATACAAGTCTCCTAAATATAAATAATGCAGGAGGCCTGTTGTTTGCAAAAAGATGTCATGTTAGGAAAAGAAAACTGTAAACAGATTTCCAGTGATAGGTATTGTGTATGTGTTCCGGACAGCATCAAGCTTTAATAGGTGTGCTGGAGTAAATTTGGGCACAAGCATGTATGCACACACAGGTGCACACCGCACCCCGCATACAAACATGGACACACGCACATACTCCTTTACTAAGCTCTGGATTTGGATTTGGTTTTGTTTTTCTCTTTTCTTTTCTCTTCCTCGGTGACTCTACAGAATCTGTAATGTGGTGTTCTTTGTTCATGTTATTGTATATAAGGATTTCCTGAAAATTAATAAGCATTTTTCCAACTCACAGTCCTATTTGCATACTTCTCCCCGACCAGTTAGCTTTTAATTTTCCTCTGTAGCTCTTTATCTGCAGGCTATAGCTGAATGGTTCCTCCACCAAATCCCCAATCAGCCTTTCACACGGAGCTCATATGATTCTGTTCTTCAATTCTGGACCTTGTATTTTAGGCATTTACTGCTATAAGGTACTTATGATTATTTCATATTTCCTTTTCTTTGAAAGATAAAATATGTGTCAAATTAATTTGATAAGACATTGCTAAAGGGTTAACAGAAACAGAATTCTATAATGATAATTAGGATTATAACCAAGAGGTTTACAGTAAAGTTAAAGTGCAACTAACTCTTTGAGAGAGTAATATTAAACTAAATCTAATTTAACAGCATATTGAATTGATAAATATTCTCCTCTTTTTTCCCTATTAATGGCTTCTCTCTGAGAAGAACTCTGTGAGAGGAACACTTAGCAGCTTCTTCTTGGCCTAAGATAATTGAAGTTTTTGATGCATGGACACATAGAGTTGGACCTGTTAAGTACGACTTTTAATAATATTCTTTCACTGTCACTGTCTCTCTCAGGGTAACTGTTACTTGGCAGTGTTTTTAGTACCATTATATACTAACTCCTGACCTTAAGGTTGAAATGAGTAGTCCCTTTAAACATTAAAAGTTACATTGTGATGCTGGAAAGGATATATTTATGCGTTCTTTGAAGTTTCATGGCTTTTTGCTTGCCCCAAGATTCTAAGCATTCCTTCCTCTCCCAAAATCTTATCTTCCGCTTATAATTGCAAATAGATTATGAGATGGGCAAAGTGTACATACTTATCTTTATATCCAGAAGAACAAGAAAATTGAAACATTTCTACTTTCTTAGATTAAAAATTGTGTTGACACACAAGGACAATTTTTTAGAAAGCCACAAACAAAAGTTTGAATTTCCTTAAAAGGTACATTGGAGAAGAGTTAAATGTTTGCATTTAAAACTTCCATCAAGTATTTATTATGAGAGAAGAGCAGCAAAAGGGACAAAGATAACTTTGCAACAGATCACACTCATGTTGATAGGCACAGGAGTGGTGTATTCAAGCAACATGAAGTGAAGGAGACCTGACCTGTTCCTCACAGATTGCACATGCGGAGTGCCCATTCACACAGAATTGCACACACGAAGGACGCATGCACACAAAAGCACACCCGCGAACACTATTTCTGCACTGCGCTTTGGCACCTGAATGGACTAGGTAGCAGCTAAGGACAGTTTATCCTCCTCTATATGGATTTCCACTTCACTGTTTCAAAAAAAAAAAAAAAAAAATAATGATGTGCCCTTGGGAAGGCTGGCTGCGCTTGACTTAATAGTCACCATTTGGATGATCAAAAAGAGCAAACCACATGTCCAGGAGATTTCACAAGATCAGTTGTGGTGCTGGGCATTAACATTTATCTTAGTTGATAGCCCAGTCATTCTCACCCCTCCTATCTAGCCTGTGGTATTGTTCTAGAATGAATTACTTATTCTTTTGAAAATGTATATAATCAAAAATGTGCATAGGTTTGCTCCTCAGGGAAAGAGTTCACAGATTCTAATGTCAGATAAGCTCACTAAGATAAGCGGCTGGGATTTCTGTACAAAAGAGGGATTTGTGTTGTAATGGTGTGCAAGAAAGTCACTCTCCAGGAAGGTAGCAGATCTCAGGACAGGAGATCAACTAGCAACTCACCAGAAAAACTTACATGAATGGAGTCAGTTTTTCAGCTGACTCCCACAGACTTCCTTCCCTCCTTGAACTAGGTTGGATATGTGTAGGATACAGTTTTGTTTTAGAATATTCCTTCATACATTTCAATTTCTTTGTTGTCATAGTTAATTTTCTTGTTGTTGAGATGAAATACCTGATGCCCAAGTTTAATGGGGGAACTGTTTATTGTAGATCACAGTTTGGCCAAGGCAGGGTGGCACATTGCAGAGGGACAGCCATTCAGAGCTGCAGAAGACAGAAAATGCAACAAGAGAGTGGAGAGACAGAGACAGAGACAGACAAAGAGAGACAGAGACAGACACAGATGAAGACAGAGAGAGAGAGAGAGAGAGGGAGGGAGAGAGAAAGAGACAGGAAGGGAGAACACCCAGTATTTACATAGAATTTAAAAACAGTATAGTGGAAAACTAAATATCAGAAATTTAATGAAACTATAACTTATCTTATAGTCTCTGTTTTTGTAGTCACTGAACTGGGGGCAACATTTTGTTGTAGATGTTAGTGTTGCAGAAGTTTCAGGTGGTTACTGATGTTAGCATTGCCAAAAAAGCCAAGTTTAAGAGTAACCAGCACAAGCCAGAGATACAGCCCAGGCACTGGGGAAAGTTGCCTCATTTATTGCTATCAAATGAAAGACACCAAAAACATTACCCTTTCTGTATGTTTAGAGACCTCACAATGATGTTCAGCCTTTCCAGTGTTTTTTAGGAGGATGAACTCTTACTGGTGACTTTGAGGAATACTGAGCAATGCAAAATAATTTTTCCTTTTTAAAATATCCCAAGACTGTAATGTTTTGGGATCTGTTTTTGTCTCCCTCCTTGGCTTTAGAGGTTGATACCAGATTTCAGACTTACCTAATAGTAAGCCTCCTTGAGATTTCTGTCAAACCTACAAACTGCAGTCAAGTGTGAACAATTCAACAAAGATAGTGAACTTTATATAGAATGAGACAAAGATATTGTAAGTTGTGCCTAAATACACTGGTTTTTAGTAAAGAGCAGATGAGTCATTAGTTCAGTTGTGAGCTGGTCTGGGCAGTTAGTTCTGACTAGTAGGGTTTCCTACAGTGTCACCCACTCACTTCTCTAGCGACATCGTTTACCTTGTCTACCTGCTTCCTGGTTGATCTCTACTGTGGACTACATATTCCTTGAATTCCTTGATTGGGCTTATTTTGATCAGTATGCATCATTATCATTTATCAAACAAAGATGGTACAGTGCTTTTAACTCAAACAACAGGGCATTAACTTTCACCTTCTACTGCTACAGGAGGGGAAATATAGTATTTTAAAACATCGAGTCCTCCAGTTCTTTCCAGTCTCCTTCCCCCAGTTCCTCACACCCATACCCATTCCTTCCAACCTCCTGCAAGTTACGTAAAGTAGGGCTCCCAGAGTGAGGTTCACTTTGGAGTCACAGAGGACACACACAAGGGCATTCCCATGTGGCACCACAAAGGGCAATTATATCAACCCTATGTCCACTGTGTTAGTTACGGATGCATCTATTCTTTTCTAACTCTTCCTTGTAACTGATGCCTGCACCCAGCAGTGAGAACCAGCGAATTAGTCTGTCTTGTTATACTGGTTTTGTTGTTCTTCACCACATATTGTGTATGTACCATTTTCATCATTTTGCTTTTTCTCCCTTCCATTTATATTTTTGTACATGTTTTCCTGTTTTATTTGAGACATGAATGGAAATGGACTACTTTTATTTTTCTTCCATCTTTAATAATTGTGAATATTTGTCATTATGGAGAAATTGAAATTTACTAGGCATATAATAATTGGGTACAAACATTTTTCTCCTAGGCAATTTACAAAAGTCCTACTATTGTCTAGCACTGACTGACAGAGGAGAAATATGATATAGTAAAACAACAGCTACATATTCACGAGTAATTCTTTTAGCTTCGTAAATGTGATATTCTCTCAAATGTCTTTGCAAATAAGGATTCGTTTTTCAACCGTCTTTGATAGAGTAATTTTGCTGGTATTTTTCTTTAATTCTTTGCAGAGGCTTGCATTTGCATATTTTCTTCATATCGGTTGCTTTCTTTTTAACTGTGGAATGTTTCCAGGTGTCTGGCATTTTTTTCTTAGATAGGACTGTCTGTGGAATACTGGGATTCAGGATTGGCTCTGTCAAAAGCTGTGTGAGTTCCTATCACAACTTCTTAAATCCCAAAGAAGGGACAGATGCTTACCCCCACCATAGCTTTTTATTTTTTTGATAAATATGAATTCCAGGTAATCATTGAAAGAAGGAAATAAGCTACAGCTGGAGACTGCATGACCGAAGCCTCACTGCTGGGCTAAAGAGATTGCTTCCTTGTGTGCCAGGGAGAATAAGTCACTATTTCAGAAGCCACCTGCCGTTTGCACCTGTGGCCTCAGAAGAAGTGGAGATTCACAGAGGCATATTGTTCTTTTGTTTGGAAAACAGTTTAAGGGGCATTTTTCTGGGTGGTCCTGTCTATCTTGGTGGGAGAGATTAGAACAATGAAGGGTGAGTAGCTTTGAATAGCAGAGTGACAGGAATTAGCATGGTCCCTGGAAGATCAAAAGAGGCAAGAGTTCTAGGCTGAGGCGGGGGAAGATGGCCTTGGCAGGAAGAAACAGCCATTAATGGTGTGGTGAAGTCAAAGCAGATGGGCCAATGAGAAAATCCTTCTCTCTGGCTAGCCTAGAAAATACAATATAATGATGCCTAACATTTAATCTTATTTTTTTTTTCACCTTTTTCATTGTGTTCAAGGAAGTCCTTTGTAATACCGAAATCTTCAAAAACCGTATATTAGAAACAATTGGATGTTGCATTAATGGTGTCTTAGGTAATGAGGGAGGAAGAGCTGGCTGTACCTGAAGCTGGAGTGACCATTTAGAGGCCCTGTAGAGAAAGCACTGAGCCAATGAGCACAAATAGAAATAATTAAAGCATTCTCCACTCCCAAGGACCTTCCTAAATGTTGGGAAGGATACTTAGCCTTCTACAGTCTAGTATAGGAAGACCATAGTCACTTTTATTTCCCTCCAAGGGGAAATTCCAGAGGAATCAGAAACAGATTAGGCTTGCTCTTACAAGTAGAAATGACTCGTGTCTTTAAATTCTCCAAGTTCCCTCATTCAGCAACTACCGTGGTGCTCCTTCTTGCCCTAGGATGTTCTTAAGGCCAAGGATAAGTTTGGGCTAAGTCCTCGGCCACTGAAGGATGAAGAACTCATCAATTTCTTAATTGCGATTTGAAAGTAGCAAGAAGGAGTACTATGCCTCTAGATATGATCCTCGAAATACTCTTAGAGGTTTGAAAAAGTGGAACAATGTAAAAAGAAAAACACCAAAAAAGAAGCAACTTCCACATTTGAACATTTGTGCAGTGCTGCCTGGAGGACCAGCATACATTTGTGCACTAGTCAGGATGAAGTAGAAGGGACCCTACAAGAAAAGCGCTTCAGAGACTCAAGACTACACTTCAACTGATTAATCCTTAATCCCTTAACACCTCCAGCCCCTGCCATTCTGTCCAGTGTGGTTCCCCTGGAGATTTCATCCACTCTCCCTAGATAGACTTTTTATTCAGATGATTTATGTTCTACATTATTTATCATAAACTTCTATCTGTCTTAAACTGTAATGCCTTGTAGGAATATCTCATCGTTCATGGGGATGGAACATTTTTATACCAATAGTTTTATTTTCCTTTGCGCTCTATTTTATATTCCAGTGAATTTAGGAGGGTTGCTCATAAACCAATTTATCTTTGTATATCATATTTAGATTAAATCATCATGTTTACATGAAGGCAGTTGTAAAACTCTACTTGTTCATTTATTTAAGGAAATGCATTTCTCTTAAGTGAGAACAGGAAAAATATTACAACTATTGTGCTATTTAAAGAGCTGATCAACTCTAGTAGTTTGGCATAGAAGTGTGAAATGTTAAGCAACTGATGAATTTATTCTTGGAGGGGTAACGAGTGTCTTTGTTTCCTAATGCTACTGTGGCAATTACCATTCATTCGGCGGCTTACACCAACACAAAAATATGACCTTGAAGTTCTAGAAGCCAGAAGCCTGAATGGGTCCTCATGCCTGTGGTCCCTGCCTCTACTTCTAAAGCAGCATCACAGCATTTTCAAGCCGGTTTCTCCTCTCCTCTCTGTACCTCCTCATTGGCTCGAACTTTCATTATTACATCTCCTCAGAGGGACCCTTCTGCTTCTATCTTATAAAGCTGTTTTTATTATATGATGCACACCTGAATAAAAAAGGGTATCACCTTCTCAAGATCCTTAACTAATCATGTCTGCCATGTACCTTCTGTCCTGGAGGGTAACAAATTCATAAGTTTCCAGAAATTAGGATGTGAATATCTTTAGTGAATCTTTATTCTGTCATCACAGTAAATAAAAACTTTGTAACCTGCATGTAGATATTATGCCAGTTGTTGAGGCTCGCTGTGGGTGGAGAATCTCCCCTCAATGTTATGAGACTCTACTGAACTCGGAATTGCTCCACGAAATACATGCAGTCACAGGGAGTTAATTGGCCCCATGGAATAGTTACAGTTTTCTCCAAGAAAATAACCTCACAAGATAAAAATCACTGTGCTTTCTCGTCTCTCCAAGCTTCAAAGATACAGCTTTTTGTACATAGAAGATTTTACCATATCCCTGTTTTTCTATTCATCATTTAGCTCCTAGAGCTAATTAAAGTTGAAGCAGCTTTGTCAGATGGAGTTCTGCAGGCCTAATGATTTCAGACAACATTTTGCATGTTAGCACCCCATAGGCTCCAGAGTTGCATGGTGAGTAATTTTGGATGGCTAATAACCTCATAATTAGATAAATAATTGATATGGTTCAATTATACACTCATTTACAATTTTATTAATATTCCTGTTTCAGCTGTAGATGCCTTTCTGCCCTTCACCTGCCTTGGAGAAAACATAATCCTCCCTGGGTTTGGCAGAGCATACTGGACGGAGAGCCCTTGCCAGAGCCCGGGATATGTAAATTACCCATCTTGTTCCAAGGCATTAGCAGCTGTTGTTTTTAATTATTAACAAGATGGCCAGTATTTGCTGGAGGAGAGTGCAACCAAGTGAGTGGGTTTGGTGTTCTGTCATTTAAAGCAGCTTACTGTTGAACCCTCAACAAAAGCTGGCCTGAGGGTTACTGATATAGGTGGTTGGCTTGTGGGTCTAGGCTATGTGTGGGTATATGTTGTTGTACTTCTGGTGATTACTTCTGCTGGGCTGGACCATGATCAATAAGGTATAATTAGTAATCATATAATGATTACTATTTAAAATAATAATTGAAAGTACTTTGCACATGAAAAAGTTATTTCTTAAAACTTCTCACAACATTAATAATGCAGTAAGTTTGAAGTTGTTTCACTAACTGCAAAATCATCAGAAAAATAGTAAGTTATAGAAAATTTTATATATACCTGAGTTAAGTACTGGAAAACAGTAGACAGTTCTAATAACTGCTAATTTCTCTGTAAGTTACAATCTTATATGTTGCATAAACAAAGACAGAATTATTTTCTTTCAACTTTTTTCAGTTTAAAATGTTATAGATTTGAATGCTTATTAAATATTGCCAAATTTTTATCACAGTTTGGAACTAGAGGCTTTGTTGCTTTTATGTTATTGTTTTCTACTATTAATGTATTTTTTCTTTTCTTTTGCACTGGCGATTGAACCTAGAACCTTTGCACTGAGCTACAACCTGAGCCTTTCTCTACTTTTTTATTTCAAGACAGAGTCTCTCTAATTCACTAAGTTTCAGGTTGGACTTTGATCTTTTGGTCCTTCTGCCACTGTCTCCAGTGGGATTACAGGTGTGCACCATCACACCCAATTCCGTCGCACATGTTTTAGACTTAGTAAGGTTAGAACAGCTGAGCTACACATATTTCTTCTTCTCTTCACTCCCTCATTATCCTGGTGTAGGGAGTCCTGACATCACACTTTGGCCAGGGGAGCAGTTTCTGAGCTAAACCTTTTACGTGCAGCCGCTCCACTCTCCACACACCACTCTTCCTCCTAGTGAAAAGCTCTTGCGGTATACTATGTCCTTAAAAGGGTCCTATGTCATGGCCAATGGGTTCAGGCAGGAAAATGGGAAAACACTATATTATTATTTGACAGTATTACAAACTTCCTAAAAGACAAAAACTGCTTTGCAGCTTAAAATCACAATTTATTTTAAAAGTTTTATTCTATCAAATTCTCAGCAATCTGAGAGTCTAAGTTTAGGCAAGAAGTGCTGAACATGCGGCAGCCATGGTGAACATGCGGCTTGTCATCAGTGATGCCACATCTGCACCAGAGCCCTGTGTCCTTGAGGGCTGAGGAGAGGGTGCCCGGTGAAAAGGAAGGGAGGAGTCACAGCTTCTCTGTGGTGACTTTCGCAGGGCGTGGTAAGGTGAAGGTCCCTAACAAGGGTGCATTTTATGAGATTTCTGGCATCATTTTCCTCACTGGTAAGGTTGCAATTCAACTTATAGCATTTATAATATTTTTATAATGTTTATACTATTTTTATAAGCTTTTTTCCTAACATTAGTTATTTGACGGTTATAAGTTCAAGAAATACAAAAATGTTTTCATTCTCTTTCTCTGTGCTACAGCCTTGAATGGGTTTACTTTGTGTTCTTGTTTTTTGTTGTCTTCTTGGAAGGAGAGAAAAAACATAGCACAGTAGCATCGTGTGTTGTGCTAAACAGTTATACCATTGTAAATTTGACTTATGACCTTTACAAGTAATGGCCTACTTAAAAATCATTTTTGTAAAAGATCATAATTGAAATATCTGGTCTTGGGTATCTGAAATAAATCTACAAATATAAAAATATGAGTGGAATATTTAATTTAAAGTATGGAAAAATAAAAGAAAAATTAAAGGACAAAGTGTGATGAACTTACCACTTTCTCAGTTGTTTTCTGAAAGCACCAGGAATAAGAACTACATATTTGGATACGACTCTCAAACTACTCTTGGTTTGAAAAAGTGTAATAACATGGGTCCAAAAGAGAGCAATAAAAGAGTGACTTCCACAACCAGATGACGGTACAATGAGGCTTGAAGATCCAGGGTATGTTTGGGCGCTAGACAGCATGAAGTGGAAATGTCCTTACAATGCAGTGTGAGGACTCTGTCCTCTCTATCACCATAGTTTTTATTTATTTAAAAATTTCATCTATAGATCTCAAGCTTTAAAGGTGGAAAGATGATCTTTAGGGTGGAAAGGTGAAAAAAAAAACCCTTTTCATCCATTCATCAGTTGATGGGTATTTGGGTTGTTTCCAAGATTTAGTTATTATAAATTGTGCTGCTATAAATATGGGTCATGATTCTTTTTTAGAATGTTCACTCTTCAACATAAATTATCCTGGAAGTGTATTTGTAACAATAAGGACACTCAAATGATCTGTTTGTATCATTTTGTACCACTATGTATGTTTAATTTCAAAAGATATTTATAAAGCAAGTATGACAAATGAAAAAATAAGTCATAGGCTCTACTTTGCAAAGTACTGCTGAAAGACATACATACCTGCTGCATGGACTTACACAGAAAAATACAAGAAATTAAATCTGTCTCCATTTGTTGATTCAAGTTGCATTAACCCAGAGAGCTATGATTTCATGATGCTTGATTTATAATAACAGAGCTGTAAGTGATACATCTTGTGATATTTCTCTGGAATTTAATCTTTTCATGTGCAGAAATTTTCAAGTGATCAAAATACATGCCACAGTTTCACACAGAGTACACCAATACAAAGTGCTGTTTTCCTTTAATGTCATTAATGACCTCTCTTTTAATGTCATTAGTGACCTCCTTGCACTTTACATGAAATTAGCTATGTTAGCTTGAGTGAGGTTTGTACTATACCACAAAATAAAGAAGTCAGAAGGAGATGGCATAAACCATGTCCAGGAACTGGGAAGAATTAACAGGGAGGAATTGTTCACCAACTGTTATTGTGGGAAATTTTATAGCTGCTGAAAATGGCATTCTTTGAATTTGACATTCAATTATGATTGTATAGAGAAGTGGTGGATATTATTTTTGGTTGTCTGAATGTTGTAGATGTCAATTTAACAAACAAATCTGTGGGTAAGATCAATACTCCCTGATTAGAAACAAGTTGGTCTGTACAGAAAGACATGGACATGCTAAGGGCGAGCTTGTTAACAAAGGCCACTGATCAGAGGCTGTGATGCTCCATCGGTTGGAGACACTTAAGATAATTTGGAGTGAACATTCTCCCTGACTATTCACTCACTTTAACTTTTCATCAATCAGATGTTTCCTATTAGTCAGAAGCCTGAAAATTCTCTATGGCCACAAGACCAAAAATAAATAATCAGGGGTCAGAGGTATGGATATAGACATTATGACGAAGCCACATGAATGCTTTATTAACACCTCTGGCAACTTTTGTGAGACAGGAACAGCTCTATATAGTCACAATCACTGGCTGCCCTACCCTTGCTATGGTGGTAAGTGGAAGGTACAGGAAAGCTTACTGTGCTAATCATGCTTGAAACGTCATATGTGTGAAGCGCTACCTTTCCACTTCCGATCCTCATGATGCTCGAGAACTTTCCACGTTACCACTTGTGGAAGACCTAACAATGTGGAAGTGTTCTCCTTTTCCCGTGGGTTAAGCATCAGGTCATCAGAACATGTAGACATGGCTGTAGGTCCTTTAGCTTCAGAGAGGGTGGTGTGGTTGTCATAGTGAGTGTCATGTTACATACATATAAATGTGGAAATTCATCATCAGTAACCTCAAGCAAATGAAAGGCTGGGGCACATGGGCAAGGTGCCATTGTAGGCCACAGACCAGCTATTCCAGCTCACTGTGCCTGTCTTTGCCCTCTGCTCTGAGGATGTCCCACTTCCGTGACTCTGCATGTTTTTTAAATTTACAACTTGGAGAAGCACTTGATCTCTCATCCCATCCATAAATAGCAATGACATTCTTTTCTTTCACTCTTAAAAGAAATGCTGTGATTATTGGTGATGTCTTGAAATACTTTGTGGTCAGAACCAGCAGCTTGAGACATTTCATACTTTTAAGCTGATTTTATGTAATGGTATCTTATTGCAATAAGAACCATAATGCTTCTTTTCTCATCAGAATATAATTTTAAAAGTCTGCAAATCCACTACAGATTCTATATCCAATGAGTAAGAATGATTAGGAACACAGGACTAATCCTGTAATAGAAATATGTCAACTTTGCCCGTGAAAAAGGAAATGTGAAGCTCTTCCTCTACAAGCAGAAACTGGGAAGAAATTTGCATTCTGTGAAGTCATAAACTATCATTTCAAAGTTTAAATGAAATATTTTAGAGTGAAAAAGGAGACCTTGAACTAAGTTTGAGGTGGCTGTTGCAGAGAACTACATGGAATAGTTTTGCTTAAGAAAATGAAATTTTTTAGTCTTTTCTTTCTTTACCCACTGCCCCTGATTTTCAGTAGGAAATGATGGAGAAGAGAGAACCAGTGCATAAACATGGGTGAGGAGGGAGGCAAAAGACCAGGACAGCAATTTAGCCATGTTACAAATGTTCACACAGAGCGAAGCAGTGGTGTCCTGTGACACTGTGACATTTTATTTGGCTTTTTGGGGGAGGTATACAGTAGATGATAAATAGGTGACAAACAGATGATAGATGGGTAGAGAGGTGTGTGTGTGTGTGTGTGTGAGAGAGAGAGAGAGAGAGAGAGAAAGAGAGAGAGAAAAAGAGAGAGACAGAGACAGAGAGACACAGAGAGTCAGAGAGACAGAAACAGACATACACAGAAACAGACAGACAGAGACAGAGACGGAGATAGAGAATACTTACTGTGGTGCCATGCTGATTCACTTATGGAATTTTGATAGATCAGATTCAATTGCTAATTTTCTTAGACTGATCTAACCAGGAAGAGACCAGGCCTATAACATGAAAACCAAAGGAATGTGATCACATGATTATGGATGAGAAAATAGCCCAAAAGCCTAGAGGTAGGTCAGAGAAGTATGTATTTTTGGAAGAGTTGGGTAGAGGCAGCATGAGAGAATGAAACTGATTCAAGAAGAAAGTACTGGAAGATGGTGTTGATTTGACCTACTTACGTATTTAAAAGGAAATCTAGTTTTTAGAGAAAGGATGGGAGTGGACAGAGCAACTCTGCTGATATCAGGATTAATCTCCCATTAGAATGTGATTCAAAATCAACATTCAGGTGATCTACCAGTGTGCACCTATATTAATCAGGGTGAACATTCAATCAATTTCTTGAATGAATGACCAAATAAAGGGATGAATTGAAAATAAATAATTACATAGCTTGACAGAGGTTTCCAAACCAAAATAGATTCACAGTGAGCTTTTTCACAAAAACCTAGAGTAGGTTCACGTCAGGTAGAAATAGTGACTCAGATATTTTACTAAGAGGAGCAGCCTTTGTCATGGCCTCATAGGGTTAATGGAGAGAGTTAGTTGTCTCTGTTTTTAAATAGAATGGCCTTGGCTTTGCCATTTAAATAAAATTCTAGTTCTAGGACTACCTTAGTGCTAAGTTTCAGGGTTTATCAGTACTAATCTCCACTACATATATCAGAATCATAACTTCAGAGAGGTTCAAAATTCCAGTGTGGGAACACATCATTTTTTCATTGTGTCATCTAGAATTGTTTTATGTATCTCAGTGCAAAGTAAAAATGTAAAGGGATCATCTCTTAGGTGATAAACTGTCAGCTTCTAGATAAACATTTTAACTGATTTATATGTGTTTCTCCTCTGGGGTAGCTATAGTTTTTTGATATATCTCTTCTGCAACTGATCAGTGATAGCTGGGGGAACATTTCTTTAGTTATATGCAAATTGGCCATGAAACACAAAAGCCAAGCAGTGTTCTCAGAGTGAGATCTGTTACAAACATCACCTGTTGAAATAGTGTACTATTCATCAGACAAAGAGCTCACCAAAGGCTCAAGAATAATGGATTTGCCAAGACACATTGTGGTGTCAGGACATGTGACTACAGAGGCCTGGTGCTCCATAATTGATCAAGATAGCTTGATAGAAGACAAATCAGAAGTCAGTAACAGCTTCCTTGCTTGCATAGCCTAGAGACGGCTCTATTTAAAATATTTGTTTGGTAAAAGTTTTTAGAGGGGAAAAATAGGATCTAAAATTAGTTCTGGTAGTTGCTGATGAACTAAATTGAGATAAAATCAAGAGAAATTCATACCATATTTTCAAGGAAATAAGATTTAAATGATCCAGATTCAAGGTCAGTATTTTTAGGCTTTTGCTTCCTAACAAATAAGAAAAAAAGTGGAAGACTAGAAAAAATATAATATTCCAGTGATCTAGATAAAGGTAATATATTTGCTGAAGTATATGGGATTTGTGTCAAAAATTACGATATACTTGAAAACAACTTAAAAGAGGTTCAATTACTGCCTTAGAACCCAGACCAAAGGTGTTTCATTCTGAGTTCTGAGTTCAATTATTTACTGTTCCTAATTGATAGTGTGTAAGACACTTAAACGTTTACATCAATTTCCTTACGTGTGAAAGATACTAATGACTCACTTCAGGATTACTGAAATGATTAAATGAAATAAAATAGTATTTTCCTCAGTACCTGGATAAATATTTAAAAGTGGAAATTAAAAAGAGTTATACATTAATACTATGATTATTGTTCACTCACTATGCAATAATACAAGTAAATAGCTATAGGAAAAAGTAATGGGGATCATGCAGAACATTATAATACGCCTGAACAATACCATGTGAAACATCTTATTCGGAGATGTCTATAATGCCAATAATAAGTTAGCGGTCCACTGGCATCACTATCTAAGCACCCCGCTCCTGCACAGCAACGGGAAGAATGGAATACCAGACTTGACCCTGTGCGGCTTGGAACATCCTGCTGCAATAAAGCAGCTTCCTCCTCATTTGTGTGAGACTCCAAAGGCCCAGGACTGGCAGCCTGCACTGAGTCACCATGGGCAAGCAAGTGATTGTCCTTGCGTTTAAACTTCAAGACATTCAAGGACTACACTTGGCTGCATTTTATGCTAATGAAGAGAAAGACAGTACCTGTGGTATTTCATTAGAACAAGTTCATGTAGGCCAGTAAATAGGAAAGCAATTACTGAATTAACTGGACTGAGTAATTTGGATTATTAAGGGGAAATAGTTTTACTGCTACATGATACAAGGCTGGAGAGTATGTCTGGACAGAGGAGTGTGAGGAGTCTGAGGTGTGTCAGAAACCTTCAGAAAAGCAATGTAAGGGCTTGTACTCTTCAGGAATGAAAGTTTGAGTGCTCTAAGGAGTACAGAGTCCTTGATGATTTGCTGTGTTGGCTGAGAGTAAAGGATGCCTGGCATATACTGAGAAAGGCAGAAATTATAAATACCAGCCACAGCCATATGACCAGCTGCAGTTGTCATTTTATACTTTGGGAATTGCTTGGCTTCAGGTTTAGATTATAGAATCTCAGGATGGAATTGTGATTGGATGAAGACATAGCACAAAGGGACAGAGTGTGACTGATGGAATCCTGAGTCTTTTCTTTAAGGGAGAGAGAGAGAGAAAGTGGTTGCTTTGTATACAAGATTATATTATATGAGAAGGGAGCAAGCAGATCTTCTAATTATAAGATTGTGAATGTATGTCTATAAGGTTGTATTTGTATGTGCTTAACTGGATGTTTCCATTGGCCTGTGTTTGACCTTATTTCTATTCAGAAGATTAGGAAAGATCAAAATATATTTTCCAGGCTCATTTGTAGTTGATACTGTGGATATGAATTAGTTTCTGCTAATTATACACACTTGCATGAGATTTTGCTGACCTATGTCTCTGTACCTACGCTAAGAGACAAGCTCTAGCAGATGTGAGCATCTGCAGTGGATTCGTGTTTGTCATCTGCTTCACGGCTTGAAACCACATGGCAGTTTCAGCAGCCGTAGCAAATACTTCTTTCACTAGGTCAGTGTTCGTGAAGGAGTCTCCTTGAAAAGCAGATTGGGTAGTTGTCCTCTGAACTCAGCTCTCTGAACTTTTTGTTCTTTTTTATAATTATTTGTTTTTATACAGCATCTCACTATGTACTCTAAGCTGGCCTAAGACTTGCAATTCTCCTGTCTCAGCTTCCAGAGTGCTGGCACAACGGGCTTGTACAGCCACACCCAGCACCTCTGTAAACTTTTCACTGATTTCTATAATAAATCCCTTTTGCCTGAAAAAATCTAGTTTGTTGCCAGGCATGGCGGCACACATATTTGTAATCTCAGTGGTTGGGAGGCTGAAGCAAGAAGATCACTGTGAATTTCAGCCTAGCCTAGGCTACATAATGAGTTTAAGGGCAGCCACGACTACAGAGCCAGACCTTGTCTCAGCACACCACTCCCCACAATAAAATCTAATTTTTTCCTCCATGAGCCTCTTCTAAGAATTTCCTTAAAAACTCTTCAGTAAAATCTCTTAGACCAATAACTCTAGATAAAGATACATATTTCCATTCCTTTTCCTAGTGAGTCACAGTTGACTAGGGTAGTGTCTGATACCCCATTTCCCCCACTACTGTGCAGAAGCAGCATGGTTAAATATCAGAAGCCTAGAACAGAAGGAGAACACAGAAGACTAAAAAAATGGGTCATCTGATGAATGAATGGATGAGAATATTCTAAGGAAATAAAAGCGAGCATTAAAAGGATAAAGGATATTATTTGGGATGTAATGTGCATCTAACAATACAAGTGACTGTTAAAAATAATTAGCAACTAAATAAATTAAGATTAATAGACAGAATTCCAGAAAGAAAAAGAGCTGATATTTGTCCAGCTCTTACTGTATACTAGGTTTTTTGCTAAATGCTTTCCAAACATTTTTTCTTTAAGGCCCTAAACAAGTACATGTGGTAAGTGGCACAATTATTACCACCCCTTTGCAGAAGCAAAAACTAAAGTTTCTAGGTGTGAAGTTCCATGGACTTAACCCACAAAAGCTTTGTACTTGAACCATAAAGCCTGAACTTCAGGATCTGTGTTGTTAATGACTACCCTATTCTGCCTCTCTTGTACAGCATCTTTTTTTCCTGAACAGAGATCCAGAGAACATATCAGCTTCCAAAGGCTTTTGAAGATGAGTTTTACTAGTGCTTCTCTACTTGTGGCGATTTTGTCCATGGGCAACATTTGGAAATTTCTGAAGACAGCTTTTATAGTCCGAGTGGGAGCAGGACCTGTGCTACTGGCTTATAGTGGGTTCCCCTCCTCGCGACGGGACTGATATACTTTTTGCAGCACATAGACTGTCACCTGAAACAAAGTATTATCTCATTTGAATTATCTCTAAGTTTCAATAGTGACCAACATTTTCCTCCAAATTATCCCATATAATTGCTAGGTATATGTACTATAAGCAACAGGCTTGTAGTTAAAAATAAACTTTGAGAAGTGCTATATGTTTCATCGCCTTTTTGAGTAATCTCTATGAATATTGTATTTAAAATGGTATTTTACCATATAATTTAAAATTCTGAAAAGTCTTATAGTGAAGACACCTGCATACCTTTGTTAGGGATATTCATAGCTAGGGTTGCAGATGGGGACAGTCGTGCCAGTCATATGAGACTTACTCAAGAAGGAAGAACCAGACTGCCAAGGCAATTTCCTTTGCACCAACTCTAAAAGCTGTAAAATGCATTTTTAAGTAAAGCATACATGGCCCTTAAGGAGTCAGACATATGAGTTAAAAAGTAAGCTGACAAAATGTAATAGTTTAAGAGTCCCATTGTTAATCAAATTGGGCAAACAGCACATAGACCTCACCTACTCAGTGGTCTATGTATGCGCCCCCTCTTTCCTCCCAGTTGATGGGTGGAGAGAGCGGAAGAGACCTTTGCTCTACACAGAGATTCTCTCCATTAAGGCCCTATCTCTTGTTCCTTGATGTGACAAATAGGGGATCAGTCTTATACAAGGCAGAAGGGAGGACAGCAGGTTGAGGTTAACTTCTGTGTGGCTGTCCTGTGTCCTGGGGTTCACCCTTAATTATCAAGCACTTTGCCTGCCGCAGGCTTTGGAAACCTGACTGTATACACTCCCTTGGTTCTTCCTTTACTTCCTGCCAACTGTCTGACATTGTGAGTTCTAAGTTCCCTGGAAAGGTCCACGGAACATTGAAAAGTAACATAAATCTACTTCATTATGTTTACCTTGAGGAGAAAATATTCTTTTGCAATGAGTTCTGAAAAGAACATCCAGAGAACTTCTCACCACACTTGAGCTTGAATTTGAAGACAAGTCCCAAGTGCCAGTTTCCAACCATCTCCTCTGTGCAGCTTAATAGATCACTTGCTGCACCTCTGGGTTCCTTCAGACTTGGGCTGAAGCAGGTTCTTTTCACATAATGAGATTTAATCAAGCAAAGCCAAAAGCAGTGCTACAAGTTAAACACTCCCCAGGGAGGGGGAACCAGTGACTGGGGGAGTAATGAACCTCTATTTAACTTTCAGATTTTGTTAATAACAGTTTGACTTGTACTGGTTGGAGCTAATTAGTTACTGCAGCTTCTCCATTAGAGGCTTATAAAATGGGACTTACCTTGTGCATGTTAAGCAATTTTCTCAGTGTGGGTCATTTTAGAGCAAACAGAAGAAAACAGAATCTTAGGTATGCATGATTCTTGCACTATGTTGTGGTTCACTTTCATAGAGTTGCAAGAGTATGTAGAGACCAAGTCTTAGCCAGTTCAAAAGCAGATGCTGAGATGAAATGATTTGGATTCATTTTGGGATTAGTTCAGTTCTTTGTGAAGCATTAAAGAGTAGAGTTCGTCTTTGTCCCACAGAAGGCAACGAAGACAGGCTATAAATTCTCGGATATGGCAACTGTCAGACAAGTAGGGTGCTGTTAGTATTAGGTAGTGCATATTTACCTTAGAATGAAACGCATCACTCTGTCCTTAGGTTTGGAAGGTTTGGCAAAGCAGATTGCTTCCACATCCCATGTTCTTTCCCAGAATAGTATTTACACAGAAAATCAGGGAAGGATGTTAATTACAAAGTCACAGTTAAAAAACATCAGAAAATGGATCAAGAAATATCAGGGCAATGAGAAAGGACACAGTGAGTTTGGGAAAAGTAACCAGTGAGTCTGAGAAAGGTCTGTGGGCGTAATGGACCATGGTGTGGAGAGCAGAATGTGCTAAATTCACTATATTCCAACTGGTCTTTTGGAAGAACATTGAAAATGGAAGAACACGTTACAGTATGGAAACCAGTGTTCTTTATAAAGGTCTTTTTTTGCATTTTTAAAAAAGTATGTTCTTCACTAAGATGCCTCTAGCACTGTGATATTAGCATAGACCAATATTTTGTAGCCCCTCCTTACCTTGCCCTCAGGACTTGCAGAGGCTACCTTTGAGAAAGCTCCTGGTGTTGGCAGTTTAATATTCTCTAGAGATCAGTCTTTATTCCTTGAGGATAGATTTGCTTATTAGAACAAGTCCTGATTAATTCAGGTGTAATATCAGTAAATAAATTAAGAGATTAGCCTAGGGAACATAATTTTTAAAAACTATATTATTAAACGGTTACCATATTAGCTATAGAATGAATAATATATGCACTTGGCTAAAAATATGATTCCATGCAGCAAAGAAAAATTTTAGAAATTAAAATTAAGATTTTATTTCCCTTACCTATCCCAGGTCTCACTCCCTCGAGACAAAGACTTAACAGATATTTTTAGTCTTGCTAGTGTGGTTAACTTGTATTGTAAATTCATAAATCTGCTCTTTGATCAATTATTAATAAATAAAATTTTTAAAATAACAATAAAAATTAAAAAAAACACAAAATTTTATTAACAGAATTAATTACCCACTCCTCTTTACTGAACCATCTTTACTACTATTTGAATAAATATTTCTTGGTCTTTGGCTTGACATCATAAATTAAAATAAAAGTTTAAATCATTATTTCCCCAGACATAACTTTTAGACAAAATTTGTTGCTCTTCTCTTATGTATGATGCAGATTTAGGGCACTTATCATACTTTCACTAATATTCCTATTAATCCTTTTCCCTTCTTGTTAGCCATTTTACTATTCTAAATCAAGGATTATGACAGCACATTGCCTCTTATATTTATAATTGGGTTTTCATTGTTTCTATTGTGTGAGTCTAAAACTATTCTATTACTAGTAGTAATTTTAAACTTGAATTACAATTCTCTAAAGAAGAAACAAAATAAACTATAACCTAAGATTACTGAAATTTACTGCTTAAACAAGAATCTACCTGATGTCAATAACTGATGGGTTTTCTCATTTCTTGATCATATTCCACTACCAATGTTTCTTTTATTCATGTAAGCAGATTTATTTTACCTCGATTGCCACTATCATGTGCATATCAAAAGTTTGACTGAATATATAGATCTAGCATCTTTAGTTCTCATCAAAATTTGGACTAGATAGTTACTCTGTAGGTCTAATATTCCTGGTAAGAAGCCTGAGATTCTGGCTTAATCAAATTTTTTTGTTTTAGAAAGATAGAATTTTATAATCACTAGCATTAGGGTTTAGAAAAACTATGACTTAATGTCTGAGTTTAAGGGTGCTTTTCCATTAATTGTATTTCAAATGCAATAAATATTTCAAATCTAAAAGCATTTCCCATTTCTCTGACTAGGTCCACCCTTCCATTTTTTCTGCTATTTCATTCTGGACTCAATAGTAGTTGTGTTAAAATCTGTATAAACCCTATCAGCAAGTTTATTTTTTCACTCTTTCATTGTATTTTTCTTCTGTTTCTATATATTTTCAGTATTTATTGCAATAACTATTGAAGAAAGAAATAATGAATTTTTTATCAATGACTGTATTGAAATGCAGCTTTTCTACCTTTTCAAAGTTTGAGCAAGTCACCAATTATATATTTGAAAACTAACCTACAACTCTACATACATCAGTGATGGCAAACCTTTAGACCTTTCAGTGACAGCAAACAACTGGGTGTGGTACACTTGGCAGTGGTTTGTCAATGCTGCTTTATGTGATTGTATTATATGTATACATTCACAGGTATACATAAAGTATTTTTCTCTTGAATTCCTCCATTTAAACCAGTATGGCTTAAGAATACATTTTTGGAGTTTGATTCTTCTTACTGATTTGCCTGTTTTCCCTACGGATCATTGTTCACTCCTTTATTTGTTGGCATCTCTTTCAAACTACTTCCTTTCTCCTTGTATAGTTATGATTTCTAGTTATCAGTGTATACTTGTGACTGAGAACCTTGCTTGAAGGAGACTGCAAAGAGAACAGGCCATTGGTGGCAGTCCCTCACCAATCGGAGCTGGAAGAATTTCTATTTTTGGACCTAAATCCAATATAAATTGAAATAATGAGATCATTCTTTTTTTTTCCCTTGGTCTTGCTAATTTCCTTTGGTATTAACAGCAATAAAAGAGAATTACCAATTAGACAATTACACTATTACTGGAAGCACAATATACAAAACTGGTCTTTTTCAAGGAAAAATTCTCATTTAGATGCAGAATGCAAATCTGCCAGTGCTATTTTTATTACTCAACAATCATAACTCATAAAATATGAGATAAAATAAGAAATTATATCTTTTAATGTTATTTTAGTCTGTTTCATATTCAACAAGATTTTATTAATACAATACTGTATATTCGAATATATATTCAGATATCCAGTCCCACTGACACAGAACATGGTGAACAAGCACATTTATCAAAGTTTAGATGTACAAGGAAGCTCACTCATTTATCTATTCACTTAACTAATATTTGCCCAGAAATACCACAAAAATATGTTTTTGGTGATGAAAAGAACAGACTAGATTTCTTTCTATAGTAGGTAGTAAGATATAAAGCAAACAATAACCAATAATCTACAGATACAATTTGTAAGAAAATAATGTTTCTAATAGAAAACAAATAAATATGAGTAATCAAATATTATCCTTCAGTTATAAATCATTTTTGTTGAATGAAATTAAGACGAAAAGGACAAAATAGGCTCCCTGAAAAGAAAGTATAAGTGGGCAATTCAGAAAGAGCATATAGCAGAGGTGAAAACTTTATATGGGAGTAAAATGAAGATTTTATGGGATTAACCAAAGAGTAATGTCACTTGGAAGAGTTGTGAAGGGCAAGGTTGGAAAAGATCCAGAGTTTAGATTATATAGGGCTTTGTCCTAAAAGAAATGTAAAAGATATGAAAGTATTTTAAATGAGTAGGACGATAGGATTTATTATCTATAGATCAAATTAGCTTCTCTGTAGACTACTAATAAAAGGAAAGCATGAGTGAAATTTGACAAATATGAAAAACTTTAAATTCACATATTGTGTTTACCTAGAATTTGGAATCATTATAAATACACATTGATATATATATATATATATATATATATATATATATATATATACACACATATATTTCACACCCAGAACCCATTCTTTTGACCTTTAAATTGATAGAACATTAAATTATCAGTCTCAGTATTAGGAGCTCAGATTATTAATCTCCAGTGTTGTCTCTTCTTATTTTCATGCAAAGCCATTTGGATGTTTTATTTTACAACTTTGACTCTTCTATTAAGAATAAGACACAACACACACTGTTGGAGTTAAGACACCTGCGTACTGAATTCTTGTACAGACATCAGTGAGTGCCTGTTGCATGAATACACAACCATACGCTGACCTCACTCACTGGTTATAAGGCAGATGAAAAGCACCTGACTCATTTTTCCCTGTGCTGGCTGGAGATGACCTGGCAGGAGGCCAACACAACCCTCCGTCTCTCTTCCCTTTGCTACCCCAGTAGATTGGGACAGTTTGCTCCAATGTCCCCTCTAGCTATCTAGTGGTGTCCTCCTTGCCTATTAAACAGCCCTTTTCTACTCCAGGAGAAGTAGAGACTCTACTGCCTGGTTGCCTACACTCAGGAAGTATAGGCAACCAGGCGGTGTGGTGCCCCAAATTCCTACTACCTACTTTAGGTGTACTGTAGCTTTTTGGAAGAATGGCTAGAGCAGCTAGGAGCTTCTAAGGTCAGGAAGGGAGGGATCTGGACTCCTTATTTACACGCCCTTCTTTACATTTTCAACAGCCTTTCCAGAACATTTCCTGGTTCCAGCCCTATTCTCACTGAACAGGCCTGCAAGCTGCTATGTAAGGAGCACTTCCCGGGCACTTCTTGAGCTTTAGAGTGGGAAGGCTTCCTCCTGTGTAGCGGACCCCTGTGTTGCAGCATGTACTCTGTTAAAATATTCACTTTGATGTTCGTATAAACCTGCTTATGATTTATTTCTCAGGTATGTGGGCCCAACAGTTGCTTTCCAAAAAAGGACAAATAGATACTCATCGCTGTTAACATCAAAGAGCTCCGGAGACCAGCAGCCCATGAAGAACAGCGCAGGCACCCAGCACCCAGTAGAGTTGACCTATGGCTGGCATCGGATGGTGATGGCCAGCAGTGGTAGTGAGTAGCAGCTGCCTGTGTCAACGGTTGACATTCAGCATTACCTACTGTGGGCTGGTGACGTCTGAATTGAACTAAAGAACTCTAGGCTGATTTTGACTGTTAGACTCCAAAGGATGGCTTAGGTGTTTTAGATGCTTTTACAACTTTGTCAGCATTTCTTTATATTTATTTTGATGACTGTATAGATTTTTTCTTTCATTATTTTGTAAAACACAATGAAAAAGTAGACTCTAAATTCCTCTATGCCACACCCATCCTTAGCCATTGTTTAACCTAAATTCAGCCACCTTCATTCAGCATTTGTGACTTCTTAGGTCTTTTAGCCACCCTGACTCTCTGAAATCCTCCACATCCCTCTTAAAAGTCTTCTTTCTTAATCCAGAATTTCTATTGATTGTAACCAAGAAATCTCAGTAGATAGATATTCATCTTCGGGTGGAAAACTATTCACTGAGATAACAGCAATAAGAAATAGGTGAAACCTTCAGAAAGGCACTTCTTCACCAAAACAATCAGAGCATTGTTTTAAAAAGCAAAGTAAAAGTCAACTTTTTCAGTATTTTGAAAATTAACTAACACCTACGCAACAGTCAGAGGAGTTCTAGAAGAATGACTGACACTCAGGAAGAAGAGTAAGTTTTGTGCATTGCAATGGGCCCCATGCTTAACACCCTCTTCCCATTTCTGTGGCGGTCTTGAAAGTCAATGTTACAATCACGAGCTGTGAAAACGAGTATAAAAGCTTCTACTGAAGGGGAAAGGACAGACTTGGACATCACTGAAGCCCTTTTCCCAGACAGTGCTAACTAGCAATCTTGCTTGGCAGTCACCTGAAAGCCCCCACTGACAGGAATTCTGCTTAATATACCTGACTCACACTCATTCATTGTTAACATGTTATTTGGCAATTATTTTTTTAACATCCACGCTGCCTGAAGCAATGAAAACTGGACACACAAAAGCTAAATAAAACTTTAAAAATGCTGGAGACTTAAGTGCTCTTTGAGTTGCTGTGATGTATTACTGGAATGCTAGAAGAATATACACATGTGTAGGAGGGACTATGTGCAGAAAGAAGAAATAAAAAGTCCCTAATCTTTCAGCCTTGGTTGATCTAGAGATTCGGTAGCTTGAGGAAGCAGTGCAGAATTATAAGCTGAGCACTAAAACACACTCCAGTGTGCAAACAGAACTGAACAAAACCCCTGAGCAAGAACTGGGAGGTTCATGTACTTAGAATATTTTAGTAAAATATTTGATAGTAGTTGATCACTAAAATAATTGAATAGAGACTTTAGTTACTAAATCCAAGTATGCTTGACTTTTTAAAGTTTATAAAAATAATATATTTGATGTATTAATGTTTTCATAAATGATTATTTAAACCTTACAAAAACTTTAAAAAATTCTTTTCATAGAGTTACTCAGAGTTACATACTAATTCCTAATCTTATATACCAGAAAAAAACCATGGTTAGACAAAGACATAATACTACAAAATATATTAAATCAGATTTCACTTTTTAGATGTACTCATATTCTCTCTCTCTGTTTCTCTCTCTGTCCCTCTCTGACTCTGTCTCCATCTCTCTCTCTCTCTCTCTCTCTCTGTCTTCTGGGGTTGGTCTATTCTCTCTCTTTCTGTCTCTGTCTCTCTATCCCTCTCTGTCTCTCTGTCTCTGTCTCTGTCTCTGTCTCTCTCTCTCTCTGTCCCTCTCTGTCTCTCTCTAGGGTTGGTCTGATTTCATCAGTTGGACATGTGCATACCACTAAAGGCTTGCAGGTTCCAAGGTGAAATTAGATTGTCACTGGGTTGGGGGCTCTCTTTTCTCCGGGCACAACTCCCAGGAGAGCTCGTCTTTTGGGTTTTGAGATCCATCACCCATAAGAGACACCTTGCATCTTGGGGGGACCCAAGAATGGGCCTATATCCTCTATACCTTCTCACTCACCCTTGGAATGTATTTTTAATAATTAACACAAATTCTACTCTTTATCTCTCACAGACTTCACATTTTCATATATAATACTGCTTCTAAGTCAGGAACTTTGTTTCCCTAGTGACACCCTATATTGGAACATCATGTATAATTAGATCTTCTCCTCTGTGGTCTAAAATAGACTCTAAAGTTCCTCACACTGAGGCCTTCATGGGCTTGTCTCAGGATCCCCAACTGTCGGAGGGTTCCACAGATGTCTTTTAAATCCCTTCACAGTTCATATTCTAAAACAGATGTATTTAGTAATCCTTCCTCTGACTTCTCAGTCCTCACCCACTGCCCTTGTTCCTTGCCCTGATGCATATTCCTGCTTCCAACTTTTATTGGTACAACTCAAAGATGATAAAATATCAAGTATTGCAAAAGAATTCCATTGTAATCCACCTAAAAATAATAGGTGCTCATTAATATTCCCCAGGGAAAATTCTAGCTGAATATATTTATCGTTTTAAACCCTAAACTACAGAGTTTATCATTTTATATGGCCAATGCATCTAAAAAGTGTAATCTGACTCAGATGTTATAAATATTTATGACTTAAACTCATTTTACTGGCTTATTTAATAATTATTTTACATTACTTATGAGAAACAAGATATTAGAATAGCATAGTTAACATCCTAAGTGCTATATAACTATTTTTTGAATACAGTATACATTAATTAATACATCTGGTCTGAAAAAGGAGAAAGGAAAAATATGTACAGAAATGAACACAGACCCAGGATCTTTTTAATCACCATCAAATATTCCAATGTACTCAGAGTAGGAGACCCAGAAGGAAAGGAAAAAGGGGACAGAAAAAAATATTTGAAAGAATGATGGTTGAAGGTACCCTTTATTTGATTAAAAAAATATTGATCTACTGATCCAAGGAGCACAAAATATTTCAAGCAGAACACAAACCATTAGCAACACATATTCTCCAGGGTAAACTATTTTAGATGTTATGGCTTGTGTCTAGGTTCTCCCCAAAAGCCTCATGCAGTCATGGGGCAGGCTTCTAGAGTTTGTGACCGATTCATGGTCCAATGCTGAGGTTGAGGGTGTGAGTGCTATACCTACCCTAGGGCAGTGGCCTGCATACAGTATAAGGGACAGAAAAAAACCTCTCTCTCTCTTTCTGTCTCTGTCTCTGTCTGTCTCTCTCAGCTTCTCAGATTGTTGTTTTATTACTTTCTGCCTGCCACAGTTGTTTCACTCTGCCACACTACCCTGCCTTGGAGCCAGCCGATTATGGACTGCAACCTCTACAGACTGTGAACTACAGAAAGCTTTCCTCTCAGCTTTGAGTGTCAGGTACTTTGTCTCAGCAACAAGAGAAAAGTGATTAAGACATTAGACATAAATTAAATTTTGATAAATGTAAAATGATTCAAATGATACCAAGTATATTCTCTAATACTTATAGGAAATTAACAATCATTAACAGAAGATAAATTTGGAAATCCACAATTATATGGAAGTTAAACAATCTATTGCTAAATAAGCAGTACACAGATCTGGAGACCAGAACTTTAAAATCAAAGTGTTGGCAGGGCCTTGCCTTCCCCAGCGTTTCTATGAGAGACTTCTTCTTTGACACTTCTGAATTTTGGTGGTTCTCGACAGAACTCAGCTTTTGTCAATCTAATTCCATTCTGTGCCTTAATATTAACATGACATCATTCCTGTGTATCCCTTTATGTGAAATATCCTTGTTCTTTCTATTATGAAATCCATTCGCTGGATTTAGGACCCATCCTAATACTGTATTTCCAAATAAAGTCCATTTATGTGGACATAATTTAAGGGTGAGGCATTGTTTAATTCACTATCATATGTGAGTTATATTTTAATTACTTTAGGTTATTTATTTATTTATTTATTTTTGGTTTTTCTCCGGTACCGGGAACCGAACTCATGACCTTGCGCTTGCCAGGCAGGAGCTTTTGCCACTAAGCTAAATCCCCAGCCCCTACTTTAGGTTATTTATTTTGATAAAATTTATGTTAAATACTATAAAATAATTTAAAAATCAAATGTTCAGTATGCTACATTAGTATTAATACCTTCCTTAATTACTGAAGATTAAGAACCAACTTTCATTAAATTTTATATTTTCAATACTGGAACAAGTAGAAAAGCCAGTCAGTAACTGTCAATTTAGGGACTGTATTGGACAGAGAAGTGAATAAAGCAGACAAAATTCCAACAACTGTGGAGCTAATAGTCTTAGCCAGGTATTAAACCAATAAGCAATTTAATTGTGTTTGAAAGATTAATATGTTTTCTTTTCAGTTTAGCATTTTAAAGGAAAGTACAAGGTTTCTTCCTTTTGGCCAAATTGGCATATATATGTAGAACCATTATTTGAGCCTCATGTGTGAGAAGTTATCAAGCTGGTGTTAGTTCAATGTCTTATTCCAGTGGAGGCGAACCTATGGCACAGGTGGCATGGCCTTGTGTTTGTTATCACTGAAAGCTCTAAAAGGTTCACCATCTCTGTGTCTGTTCAGGCTGCTATAACAAAATACCTTCAGCTGTATAATTCATAAGTAGTAGCAATTTATTGCACACCATTCTGGAGTCTAGGGAATGTGAGATGAAGGCAATCACAGATTTGTTGTCAGGTAAAGGTCAGTTCTTATAGTTGGCACCTTCTTTTGTCTTCACATGACTGAAGGGAAGAATAAGCTACCTCAGGCCTCTTTTATAAGGGCACTAATCCCATTTGTGAGTGCTCCCCTCTGAAAAGCTAGCCACGTTTCAAAGGCTCCCATCTTCTAATAGTGTCACAGTGGGAGTTAGCTTTCAACATAGGGATTTGGGGAGCACAACTATTGAGACCATATTCTCAGTTAATTCTCACAACTGTGTAAAGTATAGTTTGAACATCCTTAATCTGAAATCTCAAATACTCCAAAATCCAAATCTGTTTGTACATGGGTGTGACATCACAAGTGGAGAATTCTACACTATAAAACTTTGTTCCAAGCAAAAACTTATTTAAAGTATTACGTTAAATTACTTTCAGACTGTGAGTACAGCTTGTATATGAAACATAACTGAATTTTGTGTTTTGACTTGGATCCCATCTCTGAGATGTTCATTACATATAGGTAAATATTTCAGAATCTGAAACAACTATTTTCCTAAGCATTTTAAATAAGGGATACTCAATTTGAATATACTTACATTATCTTAATTTATGGATTAAAAAGTTCTAAGATTCTGAGGCACTGAACAACTCTCTCATGGTCACACTCTATTAAATATCTTTCAAAATTATTTATCTTGAAGGCAAATTTCAACTCAATGCATCTTTCTTGTTCATCAGCAATGTGCCATCCCCTATCTGATTGAAGATTAATTAATTTTACAAAGGAAAAGCTTCTTTTTGTCGTGATACGGAGTCCCCATTTAACATGACAAATTTCTGGATCTAATAGTATTATTGAATTGCCATTTGGTTCTGTTTTTCACATTTCATTTCACTTGTTAATGCATTTTTATTTGATTCCCACAGCCACCCTGAAACAGGCTTTAATAGGAATTATTATCCACATTTTATAAGTGAAGAAAAGAAGGTTCATAGAAAGGTTGTTCAGCTAGCCCATGGGTTTACATTTACTAGCAGGCTCACTCAATTGGCACAAGGCCAGATGTATAATCCACAGTATTATGTCTACCTAAATTCCTAATGTTTCATTAAGGCTGTGAATAATTCATACAAGTAAACTTTATTAATAATGATTGCTCCCCTCTGTCAGATAAAGAAATGCAATGAACTTCCCTATTTTTATCTCACTTAAATTGTTCAGTTCTGTGCTGTCCTCACACATTTCATTGTCCATCATTACAATGCTGCCCAAGATCTCAAGGGAGAGAAACTTTCCATTCCTTTAATAACCTCAGGGTAAAAGGCACTAGAGGATACATTGCCCAAACAATTAGAAATGGAGACCGAAGGGACTCTGATTGAATACACACTAAAAGGGGGTGACAGACTTAATGTGTTGGGAAAACTGAGACAAGAATTGAATTTATTCTATGTCATTCTGCTCCAGGTCTGAAGAGTCAAAACTGAGTTGTCAGTATTGGCAGTTAAGAAAGGAGGCAGGTGAACTGGCATGTAAAATTGGAGCGGAGGAAGAGATTCTTGTAAGCATGGAATTTACGACTCTGCAGGGTTCAGTGGAGCTCCCTTGGGCAACTAATAAAGGTTTCACACAAACACCCATTGGCAGGTAGGTGGCTCTTCCCCCTACCTTCCCCTAGAGAGATCTATAATTGAGGAAACATCGCTGATCTGGGGGTAGGAGCCCCTGGGAGAGAGTGAGTATACAGAACACATGGATTATTGAGACATAATTTCAGAGCTGATTCAGTAGTTAAAAAAAAAAAAAAATGATTCAAAGACTCTCAGAGAAAATGGCCTTTCTCTAACGGGAGCTGTGAGCAGAGCTGAGGCTTTTGAAATGTTTACCTTGAGGGGCAGACTGAGAAAGTCCCTGTGACTTCAAGGAGCTTCTGGCTGAGCCTCAAAGCCTCCTGGTTGTAGGGCTGGGCAATTTCCTCATTATACCATAAAATATCCCTTTGGTTTTACTAATAAAAAATAACGAGTTCCCAAATTTTCCTCTTCAGTCTGTAAGTGCTTAATTGCCTGGAACTGAGCTTTGCCTCAGGGCTCCACCCACTGGGGGGTAGGGTCTTATTTTCTTCCAATCATTATAGAAAATCTGTTTAATTCTCCTTTATGCTCCTAAAATTTCTCAACAAATTTTAATTATCTTAACATAATCTCTTTAAAGGATTAAGAGTATCTAAATATATATATGAATCTGTCATAAATTTCTATGTGTTGTACTCATCGTTTAAAAGCATTTACTACAGGAGAGGCATGTTTTTCAGCCCATCCAGAAGTCTCGCCATACGTTTCCCAAATATTTGCATTAATATGTAGATTGGGAGGATGGATCATCCACTAAATTGTTCTTAGCTAGGTGTTGGAGCCTGGTGAGCAGTTAAATTTATATTAAGTAAATAAATAAATTAAGCAAGAACACATTTAGGCTTCAAGACTTGCAAAGACCTGGTTCTTAGGAAAGCTGTGGATTTTGCTAATGCTGTCAGAATACTGAATACTGCACCCCTGGGAGAAATTTTGTCTTTGATTTTAATAAAGCAGATCATTAAGAAATTTATGATGCTTAAGGTCAAAATTAGGCCCACATGGTAGATTTTTAAGAATTTTCACAACAATCCTGAATGTCAAACGGCGTTAGTCACGTGCTGTTGCTAAGAAAACTTAAGCTCAGAGAGGGTAAGCTAATTCCCCAGGTTCCTGCAGCTGGCAAGGAGCTGAGCCTGTATGGATCTCTGCCTCTCTGTTCCACATCATATAAAAACCCAGGCATTTTGTAGCAGGCCAGCTTTTTCTCCTTTAATTACCATTTTACAAGGCTTGGAGAAAATTCTTGTTATTTGAGTTCCTACATTTAGGATTGCAGGATAAATGTTTTATTATATCAAAGCCAAATTCCTGCTGGCATTATCTTCCTGTAGCCTTTCACAAAACAATGAACTGGACATAGAACCCCAGACTCTTTCCTCACATTTGTATTCTAGCCGCGGACTGAATCCGTGTTCAGTCTCCTTGTAAACATAAGAAAACTCTGCCCTTTCATTTGGACAGTGTCTCAGAACAAGTGATTTTTTGTGACAGGGTTTATGATTTTGGTCTGGAGAATGAATAAATTTGAAGACTTAGAGGATTTGGCTGTTCTTATGTCTTAAATGTAAAATGTTTCTAAAGCCAGTGTTCCTGCCTCACAAATGATAGTCAAAGTGTGCAGCACTGTGATACCAAAGCTTAATGTGGCCAGACCTTGAACTTTCTGTCTCCATCTGACTTCCTAACATTTAGCGGCCAGAATACAAAACGCTGTGCTGCAGCTCTGCCTCCCAGGTGTCAGGAAGAGCAAATGCGGAAGGACTTTCAACTCAGTGGGCTTCACACAAACTATGCCCCAGAGAGAAAATCTAAGCAGTGCTTCAGGCAGGTGCATGATGTGGTTCAGAAGCAGAAAACATTTGATTCATGAGCAGGAGACACTAAAATAGAGCTTTGGGAAGAAAAGAAGGATCAAGCGATGATGGGAGCAATATTGTGGCCCAGTTCCAACATTCACGGTGCTTCATCTGCCCTCTCTTTAAGGTTTAGAAAGGATTGGAGAGAGCAGGTAAGGCGGAGGGAGCCATGGAGACACACCAACCTCCAAACCCTGAGGGTGCACGGGGCATTTCTCCTGCAGATGAGAGAAGGAGCCTGGAGTCACAAACAAGAACTTTCTAGGACTTTGAGATTGGCTTAAAGGACAAACTGTCATTTAGTGCTTATATTTTCTGATTTCCTTCACAGTAGTAACATGGCTTCTTGTTTCTCTTCCTCCTTTCCCTTCTATTTCTTTGTTGTTTTTTGTTCATTTCTGGTATGGAGGAATTTGCAATGGCTTTTTGAACACTTTATAGGTAAAAAATATTGCTATTTTCTCTCTAATAAACTAATTTGGTTTGTAGCAGCTGATGATACTGGGCTGGTTTTCAGGGGTTTGAGGAGAATTTTCTTGACTTAGGGAGTGGCCGGGTGGCTGGAGTTTGATTACCAGAGGACCTGGGAGTTCCCTTTTAAGGCAAATCCCTTTAAATGGGTACTCTGTAAACAGACACTTCATTCTCTGTTCTATCTGTTCTCTCACAAGGGTACTGTGTCTTGAATCCAGGGATTTGAATGTCAGTTGGGAGGGGACCCATCACACTGGTAACTGAACTCCAATAAAGTCAACAAAATCTCCTGGATTCCAAGCTCTTTGCTTAGCTCTCAGGGAGTTCTGTAAGCACAAAGATGGATTTGACATGCTCATTGTCCTTATAAGGTGTTTCTTCTTAACCTAGTTCATTTGATTTCATTTGGTGATATTCATCTCCAAAGCATAATTCCTTTAAGGAAAAAGTGATTGCCAGATAAGATGTGAGGCCTATGAGAACACTGATTGGCCCTTGTTAATCAGATATTCTAAAGACTGCATCCAATGGGCTAAACTGCTTGTAGTATTGATCTTCTCAGCTCTGGGGAATGCTGGACCAGGCAGGCTTGGAGTAGCCAGAGCACAGACGCTTGTCCCCTCTAGCCTCAAACAGCCATGTCACATACCACAGTGCACAGTATAAATATTGTAATATTCTGTGTGTATTAACATTGTTATGCCCAATGCTACCTTGTAAACTCTACATTAGTAAATTATGGCAACACACCTAGAAAATAACAAACAAATGATATAGTAAGTGATATTTCTATCCAGGAAATAGAGCTCACAATGGTTCAAAAGGCTAATTTTGTCAACATATGTGAAGGTTTATCAGTACCTTACTACCATTAAATATCATAGTCCATAAAAACAACTCTTTATAAACTTTGTTTTTCCCCCAAACACTAATTATTTGAGAGTTGTTCTTATTGATAGAGGTAGATCATTCACTTAATAGCTGAAAGCTATACGGTTGTGTGTACCACTTCATTTTGCCCTACTATTGATGTACAATTAGTCTCCAAACTTTTTATATAGTTGACAGTGCTGCTGCACATATCATATGCAAATATTTTTGAAATCCTGCAGTGCAATGGTTCCCACGTGAGGGGGATATACTGTCTTCCAGGCAGGCTGACGGGAGGGGACTGGTATCTGGGAATGTATAGGTACTTTTTGTTTATCACAATGGCTGGGGGATGATACCACCAGCTGGCACTAGAAAGCCAGGCATGTTTAACATCCTAAAATAAATATCTGCACAATAAAGAATCAGCCATCCAAAACACAAAAACTTTGCAGTATGCTGAAGAAGTAGTCTAGGTTGTGTGCTAGAAATGAAATTATTGGGAGTAGTTAATTGAGAAAGTTGATGTTAGCCTTTCATTTCCAACTTCTCCTTTTTTTGCCCAATCATTTTAGAAAACTTGGGAAGTTTCCTAATACCTCTCCTTTATTATCACTTTTATTTATTTATGTTTTAGGTTTCTGTGCTTGATTTATTTCACTTAACTTTATGGCTTCATCCACTTCCCTGTCAATGGCATTTCTTTCTTTTGCGTGCACCATTACCTTGTGTGTATATACCACCTTTTCTTTATCCATTCATCTGTTGACTGGCATCTAGGCTGCTTTCAGATTTGAGCTATTGGGAGTTGTGCTGCTATAAACATGGATATGAGTTTATTGCTATAGTAAGCTGCTTTAAATCTTTTAGGAGTATGCCCAGGAGGGGTATGGATTTCTATAGTGGTTGAACTAGTTTACATTCCAATCAACAATGCAGGAAAACAAAAACCAGACTTGTTAGAGATGGGGAAGGAGACCAGAGAGGAGGGGAGAGTGGAGAGGTGAATACAGGGACTGAAGGTGACCAAGATATGCTGTATATATGGACCAATGACTGCTGGAGGATATAACTGCGAAGTATTGCAAACATATACTAATAAAAAGAATAAAAATAAAAACAATGACTGCTGGAGAGAACAACAAGGGAAGGAACTCTTTTACACTGTTGCAATGTAAATCAGTACAGACATTATGGAAATCATGATGGAGGGCCTTAAAAAACTGAAAATAGAAATTCATTTGACCCAGGTAAACCTCTCCTGAGTATATTTCTGAAAGACTTAAAAACATCATATTATAGTGATATGTGAGTAATCATGTTTATAGCAGCACAACTTACAATAGCTGAGGTTTGGAAACAGTCCAGATGCCAATCAACATATGAATAAAGAAAATGCAGTATAGATACACAATGGAATACTATTAAGCCATATTAGAGAAAAATGTCACTTACAGGAAAATGGATCAAACTTGATCCAGCTGCAGCCTGGCTCAGTATATTCCTGGATGAACTGTAGTCAGCACACTATAGAGAATGTGTGCCCCCATATTGTTGCAGTGAAATTCACAGTAGCTGTGCTATGGAAAGAGACTCTATGCCCATAACAAAATGAGTGGGTAAAGACAGGATTATATATTTCTGTATATCTTATTTGCTATATATATATATATATATACAATGAGTATATATGTGTAAAATGCACTAATATTTAGACATAAAGAGGAATGAACTCCTATCATTTGTAGGAAAATGAATGCAACTGGAGACCATAATTTTAAGGAAAGTAAGCTAGTCTCAGGAAGTCAAATACCATGTCATTTTCTCCTATGAGGAGTCTAAGAAAAAGGAGCTAGTGGGAGACAGAAAAAAGTAGAGGACTATTAGAGGAGACTAAGTGGATGGGGAAATTAATGTCATTATCTTCCACTCGGACCATGTACAGATGTAACGTTGTCTCTATTTGAGAGCCCTAGTTATGGAACCATTATCCATAATTACTGTTGTCTTTTCTTTCCTGAGAAATACCTGGCCATTTCTGTAATCTACAGATTTATTGATTTAAGATTGTCATTTTTGTATCAATATGTAGAATTTCTTAGGATACCAGTCACTTCCAGTCATTCATTGGAATCATCCCCAAGGTGGTGTGATCCCAGGGCCACCCATCCATGGATTTTGAAGGTGAGCAGCTGATGTCCTTACTTATGTTCTCTCTGTCCATGTGGGTGAGGCACATCCTTGCCCTTGCACTGTTCAAATCCCTTTCCTTTCAGTGTGAGGGCAGCTCCTCTATGTGTCTTCTGTGTCCCTCTTCACTGAAGAGTGAGGTTGATGAGATGAGTTAGGCTTGTTTCTGCATGGAGCTCAGGCCATGACTGACATTCACACCTTCCTTCCTCCACTCTCTCTTCCAGATCCCCCTCCCCTTCTGCCATTACCCCAGTAGGTTCTGGTAGCTTGCCTCCTGTTGCAGTTCACAATGTTATTCTGTGAAGGACTTACAGCTTTGATAGACATTCAATTTCTAGTTCTAGATTGCTTCATATGTCCATTCACAGTTGTAATGGGGTCAAGAAATACAAGGAAGTAGCTACATATATTCTTGAGGCTCTACAGATATTTTTCCTTGGCGTCCCCTTATGAAAAAGGCATTTTGCCTCATGATGATCATGATCGGTTACCTTGGCAAGCTTGGTCACTACTATTTTTGCTGTTTCCTGGGCACAAGGAGACTACAGTATCCTATTAACAAGTGAACCTCTTAGGTCTGTAAACTTCCTAGCTGTGTCCTCTGATAAAAGTGTTTATCTTGGGTAACACAATCTCTAATCCAACAGAGCCTAGACTTGGGAGGACAGATGTCATACATTCTTCTCATGCATCACTGGGAGTGATGCTGAGAGGGAACCACCCACGTATCCACCCCTTGGTTTTGGAACACAGTTGTGCTTCCTATCAGCAAGATAGCACTGCATGGGGAGATTTTTTGCTTACTAAATGCACTGTGTTGTGAAGAATGTCATCTATTCTTTTAGGGCCTATACTCCAAATTGGCACTTCAGCTGCACTTTCAGAAGTCCATTGTAATATTCTCTGAGCCCAGAGGCCTTTTGAAGGCATAGAACATGGTGTAACCCTTGCATATCATAGTCACATAAGCACTTCTTTCCGTCAGTCCCCTAGTGTGATGTTATGTGTGTAAGACGCCATCCATGTGGATCAATCACTTCATAGACCTCCAGACTTGATGGTAGCTCTTGTTCTGGGGGCAAGAAAGGGAAATCCATCACCAAATAAATATTATCCCTATGAGGATAAACATCAGGTCTTTGCAGAATGGAAAGTGTTCAGCATAACCATTTGCCACCCAGTAGTAAGCTTGTCGTATTGAGGGATAATGCGATACTTGGTGTCCAGCGCTTGCCTTCGTTGTGGATAAACTGAGAAATCATATATCCACACATGGGTTCTGGTAAGTGGGAGCCCATGTTTTGGGGCTCATACCCAGGCTTTCACTCTGCCACAACAGTCACTTTTCACACGGAAATCCTGCCAGATGTAGCATGGCCAATAACAAAGGCTGAGTCACATTATCTACTTGGTTGTTGAGTGTCACCTTTGTGGTATGTGAACTCTGAGGAAGATAAATGCACAACAAAAACCTCACTTCATGTCCATTTCCTTATGACAATATACACGCTGAACTCCTGAAGATGTCTGTGCTCTTATAATTATTTACTTCCCATACCTTGCTTGGGCCACATTCCCTTTCACATAGATGACTAGACTAACTGCTTATAGTTCACCCCATTTGTAAAATTACTACATTTCTGTTTTAATTTTATTTTAATTACAAATTTATATATATTTCTGGCAACAGACTGATTTGATATACATATATGTTGTGAAATGTCTTACTATAATTAATCAATTTATTCTGACCCATTCTTTTCTTGTGGTCACAGCATTTGTTTTTATTATTTAAAACATTTTTATTAGTATGTTTGTGATACATAATAAATACATTCACCGTGGGGAGTTGATACACACATACATCACACTTTCATGCTTCTTATTTCCCCTTCTCTCATCTGCCTTTCATCTTCCACATTCAGATTCTATTCCTAAACCCCCCAAAATCTATCTCCCTGTTTCCTATCATTTATTTTTTATTTTCCTCTTTAAGTTTTTCATACTTTCATACTCATATAAGAGAAAACATGAGATATTTAACAATCTGTGTCTAATTTATTTCACTTAATAATATGGTCTCCAAGTGCATCTACTATCCTACAAATGACTCAAATTAATCCTTCTTTAGGGCTGAACATGTATGTATATCTCTCATTTTCTTTATCCATTCATCTGTCTATGCGCAGACAGGCCACTTCTAAAATTTAGATATTCTGAATTCTGCTGCCACAAACATGAGTATGCATGTATGAATGTATTATGATGTCTTTAACTTTTTTGGAAGCTACTTAGCAGGTGAATAGTTGGGTAAAATGGAATTTGTTGTTCTAGTTTTTCGAAGAATGATTTCCATAGTGCTTGTACTATTTTATATTCCCACCAACAATGTAGGACTGCTTTTTCCCCCATAGGATTGCTTTTGCCAGCATTTGTTTATGAGTTCTTGAAGATAGCCATCTTTCTGGAGTAAAAGGGAATCTCAGTGTTATTGTGATTCGCATTTCTTTAATGCTCAGAGATGCTGAACATTTTTCTTATACTTATTGGTCATTTGTACTTCTTCTTTTGAGAAGTGTTGATTAATTTCAATTACCTATTTTATGATTCAGTCTTTTATTCCAGGGAGTCTAATTTTTTAAAAAGTATTACTGTTGACTGTTTTCTAAAAGCCACCACTAAATGTGGGTCTACAGTCATTGTTCACAAACCAAGTTAAACTATTTCCCTCTTGCTTTTACTGAATGCCTAGAAACTTCTTTATGACAAGCTGATGGAGAGGAATGGGTGACATATCTTCTCCTGGGTGTAATTTGTGTCTCCTGTTTCTGCTCGTGTTCATTCCTGGATATTTCATTACTATTTTAGGATGGGAAGCTGCTTCTACCCTTATTCAAGTTTATGATTTGATGAATCTGACAAAATTTAATTTTGGGAGGGAATTTCCAAAGGCAATGCCACTTTATGTCCAATGTTCTAATAGTGCATCCCTAACAAGACCTTGCATTGTGATGTTGTCAGTGGAGGTGGTCACCAGGACCATACTGCGTTATTTCCCACCACAGACCCTTCTAAGCCCTGGAGTCACCCGGATCATTGACTGGAGAGAAATGTTGATGGAGATGTAGTACTGACTTAACTGCCATGGCTTATTTTAATTTCAGGGAACCTGGTTTTCCATGCTATCCAGTAGTTACTCCTTAGTGTGGATATGTTGCCTGAAACCCAAAGGGGTCCACAAGCACTTTGTTTCCTTCATTGTGGTAGCAAACCCAAGATGGAACAATTTGTCTTTCATTTGGAAAGCAATATCACAACAATCTCCTGACCACTAGATCACTCAAATTCACTAAAGTGTCCAGTATTTGAATCTTTAAAGGTTTATTGCTCCCTCAGAAATGCATACATCTAGAGTCCTAGCCTTTCTTTCTTTTTCTGCCAACTGACCATAATGCTTTTGGTGTAATAGAGCAGTGTGAAATTCACTGAGGTGTCCAGGTGGTCTAGATGTCATTATGCCAGAAGGCAAGAGGCTTAACATAATTCTGAGGCACAATTGTAAATAAACACTCTTCTTTCCCACATGAATACAAGCTGCTTCTTATCCCTTTTCTTTTAAAAAAAATGCATGGAAAAGAACTCATGGGCTAAATCAATGGACTTATTAATCTCTCCTAGCAATAATAGCACACTCAGTGCTGTGGCTGCAACTGGGCTAATACCAGACAAAGACTGTTAGTGAATATGTTCTTCTCCAGAATCAATAGACCTTGTACCAGAGCCATATTGTTGCACTAAATAATGATATGAGAAGAATAACACTCGAATCTTTTAGGTTTTGAAAGGTTGATAATCTCTAATATCTTTGAATCACTACATAACACAAGCCATGAATGTTCATCATATTTTCATCTGATATCATATTTTCTTCTGATGAGTTTTATGGCTTTAGCTTTCATATTTAAGCTATTGATTCCTATTTTTATTGTGAAGAGAAAAAATAACAAAATAAAAACAACAAAGAAAAATGTGAAACAACACAAAAATAATATTAATGATACAGGATTTCAGAACAAGAGGATAGGAATTAACAATGGTTGTTATATTACATATTGTTATCTTCAACTAAGGTACTAAAATTACTAGATGCGGCTGAACCGCGGAAAACTTTGGGAAGCACGGTGAGTCTGGGCTCTGCCTCCCTGACCAGCGTGCAAGGCAGGCAAAACCTCGGGCACCCTCTGGGGCCTCCGTGGTTACCCACTACACCCATAGTGTGTCTCCCCAGGCTAGGCTGAACCCCGGACATCTTCAGGAAGCCCGATGAGCCTGGGCTTTGCCTCCCTGACCAGCATGCAAGGCAGATGAAACCTTGGGCACCCTCTAGGGCCTCAGTGGATACCTGGCACACACATAGTATTTCAGCCCAGGCTGGATTGCCATCATTCACCAGTACAGGACCTATATTGAGCACTGGGGATGTTCAGACTCTCGTCCTGCCACTCACAAACAATCAGGACAGTGAGACTGCACTACAGAGAGTCTCTGGTTCTTCAAAAATGATAAAGCAAAGTAGCAAAATGCAATCCCAGACTTTCACACCACCCAAAACAAGTCCAAGAGGAATCAACACAGAAGAGCGTGAAAGTCATACTCCTGAGATTTCTGAAATGATAGCAAATGAAGTAAAGAAACAACTCCATCAGGCCATAGAAGACATCAGGTCAGAAATAATATCTCAGGTGAGAAAAGAAATGACAACAATAACAAAAGAAATGTTCAACATATACAAAGATGACATAGACAAGAAAATCGAGGAACATAGACAACTCAATGAAACCTTCAGGGAAAAATATAGAAAGAGAACTAGAAGCTATGAAACAGTTGCAAACAGATATATAGCAACTTAAAAATTCTACTGAAAGCTTGCAAAATCGCCTGAAAGAAGCTGAAGATAGACTTTCAGACCATGAAGACAGCATAGGCACCAGTGAAGGTGAAAGGAAGGATCTCTTAAAAACAACAAGGAACCAGGAAATAACAATTCAACAACTGCAAGATGAAGCAAAGAGAAACAATGTCAGATTAATAGGTATTAATGAAACAGCAGGTGTCAACACAAATGACATAAAAAGAATATTTTCAGAAATAATAGCAGAAAATTTCCCAGGCATGGTAAAAGAATCAGAAATCCGGATAAGTGAAGCATATAGAACTTTAGTTAATCATAACCAGAATAAATCTACACCCAGACATATAGTGATCAAGATCCCGGAAACTCAACAAAAGTTCAGCATATTAAAAGCTGTTAGAGAAAAGAATCAGATCACCTATAAAGCAAAGCCTGTCAGAATCATGATAGACTTTTCAACACAAACCATCAAGGCAAGAAGAGCTTGGAGCGAAGTACTTCAGGTACTGAAAGAAAACAACTTCCAACCCAGATTGATATACCCTGCAAAACTATCATTCAAATTTAATGGAGAAATAAAATATTTTCATGATAAAGAACTGAAGAAATTCATGAGCACCAAACCAATCCTACAAAGAGTACTAAAAGATATACTAGAAAGAGATAAAACAGACCACAACTTCAAGAGCAACAACAGAAAAGAATGAACAAGCAGAGCAAGCAATTAAACAGAGGGAAAAAGGAGGATCCAACAGCAGGAAAATAGCA
>NW_004955469.1:4563414-4564321 GCF_000276665.1 Chinchilla lanigera | reverse complement strand
CACAGATCTAGAGCAAAACACACCTAAAGTTCATCTGGAACCAGAAGTGGCCTAGAATAGCAAAAACAATCTTGGGGAAACAAAGGAAAGGCAGGAGGCATCACAATTCCTGACTTAAAATTATATTACAAATCTGCTGTGATAAAATCAGCATGGTACTGGCACAAAAACAGACCTGAAGATCAAAAGAACAGATTAGAAGACAGATACAACTACAAACACACTCAGTGACCTTATGTTCAAAAAGGGGCCAAACATGTTCAATGGAAAGAAGATAGCTTCTTTATTAAATGGTGATGGAAAACCTGGCTTTCCACATGCCAAAGACTAAAACTAGACCCATGTCTTTCACCATACACTAATTTAAAGTCCAAATGGATCAAAGATCTAAATGTTAAAAACAGAAACGCTAAATGTATTGGAAGAGAAAGTAGGTAAAAATCTTGAAGACATTGGGGTAGGCAGAGAGTTCATGAACAAAAACCAAATTGCATGGGAAATACTTCAAAGAATCAACAAGTAGGATCGCACCTTATTGAAAAGTTTTTGCACATCTAAAGAAACCACCAATAAAGTAAAAAGAAAACCAATGAATCGGAAAAAGAATTTAGCCAGCTGCCCCTCAGACTAAGGACTTCTATCTAGGACATATAAGAATTAAAAAAACTCGAGGACTCCCAAATTCAAAGATTCAATCCAAAAATGGGCATCTGAGATGAATATACACTTCTTTAATGAAGAGAGACTAATAGCTAAAAAATACATGAAAAATTGTTCAACGTCATTAGTCATTCAAGAAATGCAAATTAAAACAACACTGAGATTCCATCTCACCCCAGAAAAAATGGCTATCATCAAGAAATCAACCAGTAACAAATGCTGGAGAGGCTGTGGGGAGAAAGGAACC
>NW_004955469.1:4560778-4562224 GCF_000276665.1 Chinchilla lanigera | reverse complement strand
GGAATCCAATAATGGTTGTTTTTTTTAAAATTTATTTTAAAATTAAAAGAAGGAAAATATATTAACAAGTGGACATCCATTTACAAGATAGCATAATAACAAAAAAAGCAATACTGAATTACAGACAAAGTGGTAGGAAATTAACATTGGTTGTTATATTACATATTGATATCTTCAAAGTGGTTTCTCAGCAAAACAAATAGACACATGCAAGACTGGTCAAACAAGTGCTCAGTATCTGTTCCTTTCAGTAAAATGGTAGAAGTCAGTAGTACAACTATGTTAGCTGTCCTGTATATACATCCATACATAATTTCCCCTTCTTTCTTTTCTATTTTCCCTCATCCCAATTGCTCTTTACTTTTGAGCTTTTTTCTTTCATTTCACAATGTCTATCATTCCTTATAGTTTTAATTCATTCTTTCAGGTTCTCACAGTAGTGAGACAATACATTGCTTACACATGGAGGTGTAGTTTATTTCACTTATGAGTATGGTCTCTGGTTGTCACCACTTACCTTTAAAAGCCTCGAGTTTATCTTTCTTTATAGCTGAGTAATATTCCATTATATAAAAGTACCACAATTTTTTTATCCATTCCTCAGTGGATGGACATTTGGGATGATTCCACAGTTTAGCAATTACAAATTGTACTGCTATAAACATGGGCGCACATATATCATTATTATATGATATTTTCAGATCTTGGAAAATACCCAGAGGGGAATAGCTGGGTTGAATGGGACCTCTATACCTAGTTTGTTGAGGAATCTCCATACTGATTTCCACGGTGGTTTTGCCAGTCTGCATTCCCACCAGCAATGGAGAAGAGTTCCTATTTCTCCATAGCCTGGCCAGCATTTGTTACTGGTTGATTTCCTAATGATAGCCATTCTTACCGGATGAGATGAAATCTCTGTTATTTTAATTTGCATTTCTAAAATGACTAACGATGTTGAACATTTTCTCATGTATTTATTTGCCATTTATATTCCTTTATCTGAATCGTGTGTATTCATCTCAGATGCCCCGTTTTGGATTGGCTCTTTGAATTCAGGGGGTGGCTGGCTGATATTTTTTAATTCTTTATATGTTCTAGATAAAAGACCTTTGTCTTCTGTCTAGGGACAGTCAGCTAAATTTTTTCCCAATTTGTGAGTTTTCTTTGTACCCTGCTGGTGATTTCTTTAGATGTGTAAGAACTTTTCAGTAGGATGAAATACAAGTTGTTGATTCTTTGAAGTATTTCACATGTGGTTTGGTTTTTGTTCATGAACTCACTGCCTACTCTTATGTCTCCAAGATTTTTATCTATGTTCTTTTCCAATAGATTTCGTGTCTCTGTTTTAATATTGAGATTTGTGGTCCATTTTCACTTGACTTTGGTGCATGGAGATTGACTTGGGTCTATTTTCAGTCTTTGGCAGGTGGCAAGCCAATTTTTCCC
>NW_004955469.1:4558258-4560472 GCF_000276665.1 Chinchilla lanigera | reverse complement strand
TATCTATCTATCTATCTATCTATCATCTATCATCTAATCTATATTCCCCTCGTTCTTTCTTTATTTTCTCCATTCCCTCACTCCAGTTGTTTCTTTCTTGTGAAGAATTTCTTTCCCTTTCTCAACATTTATTGTACCTTTTGGGTTTTATTTACTTTTCAAGTTCTTACACTAGGGAGACAATTTCATGTTTACACATGCAGGTCTGATTTATTTCGTTTATGTATATAACCTGTAGTTGCATCTATTTACCTATAAAACCCTCAAGTTCAACTTTTTAATATCTGAGTAATATAGTAGTCCCTTGCTATATCATGGTTCACTTATTGTGGCTTCACTGAATCGCATGTTTTTTTAAAAAATTGTGTCTAACTCTGTATTGTGGAGTTTTAGCTATATCATTGGATTTTATGGTATATAGGTATTTATATAATATTTAATTTCTGCTCTGATCTTTATAATGTCCTGCCTTCTTTGAGCTTTGAGCTTGACTTGCTGTTTTTTTTTTTCTACAGGCTTGACATGCAGTATTAGGTTGTTTATTTGTGCTCATTCTGTCTTTCTGTTGTGGGAATTGACTGCTAAAAATTTCCCTCTGAGGACTGCTTTTATTGTGTCCCACAGGTTCAAGTAAGTTGTACATCCATGTTTGATTGTAGATATTATTTAATTTCTATTTTAATTTTATCTGTGACTTATTGGTTGTTCTGGAGGGTGTTATTTAATTTCCACATGTTTATGGAGTTTTTGTGATTCTTTTGTCAGTAATTTCTGATTCCATTGCACTGTGGTCCAATAGTATGCACAAGATATTTTGAATTCCTTTGCATTTTCTTAAGCATGTTCTATGGACTAGTATTCAGTCTATTTTAGAGAACGTCACATGTGTAGCTGAGAAGAATGTGTATTCTGATATTGTTGGGTGGAACATTGTAGACATCTACTAAGTCTATTTGTTCACAAGTTTGATTCAATTCTGTTATTTGCTGATTTTTTGTCTAGTTGATCTATCTCTTTGTGTCAATGGGGTGTTAAGGTCCCCCATTACAATTGTGTTAGTAGTCATTTGGTTTTTCATGTCTATTAAGATTTGTCTTATATAGTCGGGTGCTTCCATATTTGGTGCATGCATATTTATAATTGTTATCTCCTCCTTTTGATGTTTTCCCCTAACAAGTATGTAGTGACCTTCTTTATCTCTTTTGATAATTCTTCATTTGAAATTCACATTGTCCATAAACAAAATAGCTACTCCCATTTTTTTTCTGGGTTCCTGTCACAAGGAGTATTGTTTTTCATCCTTTGACTTTCAGTGTATGAATTTGCTATTGAGTTAAATGTGTTTCTTGTATATAGCGTATTTTTGGAGTTTTGTTTCTTGGTCAATTCTGTCAGTCTGCTTCTTTTGATTGATGAATTGAGGTCATTTACATTAATGGTTATAACTGATATGTATTGGGTTATCTTTATCATGTTATTTTTCCTGTTGTTGGTTCCATACTTTTTCCCCTCTGTTTAATTGCTTTCTCTGCTTCATGGTTCCTTTCTGTTCTTGCTCTGGAAATTTTTTAGCTCTTTCTAAAATATCTTCTAGTACTATTTGAAGGGTTGGTTTGGTGACTATGAATTTCTCCAGTTGTTTGTCCTGGAAATATTTTATTTCTCCATTAATTTTGAAGGATAGTTTTGCAGAGCACATCAATCTAGGTTGGAAGTTGTATCATTTTAGGGCCTGAAATACTTCCCTCTATGCTCTTCTTGACTTGATTTGTGTTGAGAAATCTACTGTGATTCTGATGGGCTTTCCTTTATAGGTGATCTTTTGCTTTTTTCTATCATTTTTTTTTTTTTTTGTGGTACCAGAAATCGAACTCAGGATCTTGCACTTGCCAGGCAGGTGCTTGTGCCACTGAACTATATCCCCAGTGCCTGTTTCTTTTTTCTAACAGCTTTTAATGTTCTATTGTTTTGCTGAATTTCTGGGATCTTGATTATTATATGTCTCTGTGTAGTTTTATTTTAGTTATGGCTTAATGGATTTTTATATGGCTCACTCACTGTCCAATTCTTTTTCCATGCTTGGGAAATTTTCTGCTATTACTTCTGCAAATAGTCTTTTTATGTCATTTGTGTTGACTCCTGCTGTTTCATTGACACTTATTAGTCTTACTTTGTGTTTCTTTGCCTCATCTTGCAGCTGTTGAATTGTTATTT
>NW_004955469.1:4525144-4558124 GCF_000276665.1 Chinchilla lanigera | reverse complement strand
GCATTCTAATTCTTTGTTGTATGGTTCATTCAAGGTTTCCACTATTTTATTATGCTCCCCTATTTTTTTATCTATGCCTTCTTTAGATGTGCTGCACAATTCTTTCATTATTACTGTCATTCCTTTTTTTACTTGAAAGATTATTTTTGATCTGATTTATTCTACAGCCTGATGGAGTTGTTTGTTTACTTCAGTGGCTCTCATTTCAGAAACTTCAGGTGTGTGACTTCTAAGAGCTTCTAGTATAATATCTCCTGGACTTGTTCTGTGTCAGGTGGAGGTTTGAGAATGCATTTGTGCCTTCGTTTTGTAATTTTCATAGATCCTGTGGTTCCCCAGGGCTCAGCATCACTCCTGCGACTGTGTGGGCAAGTAGGGCAAGTCTCCACAAGGCTCAGTGTGGCTCTTGTAATGGTGTGGGGGGAGTAGGGCACAGGTCACTGTGGCTTTCATAGGCGGTGGCTCCCCAAGACTCCCAAAGCTGTCCTGCGCTCAGTGTGGCTCCTGCCAAGGTTTGGGGTGTGGGGTATGGTCCCTGAGGCTCCCAAAGCTCCCTGGGCTCCTCATGGCTCCTGTGCTGGTGGTGGGGTGGGGCACTGTCACCAAGGCTCTTGAAGCTGTCCTGGGCTCCGTGTGGCTCCCAGGATGATGTAGGGGTTGGTCACTCACTGAGAATCTTGGACCTGTCTAGGGTTCCACATGGCTCCTCCAATGGTCTGTTGATCCATTTTGTTAACTTTTTAATATAATAAACTATGTTATGCAGTTATACCAGCCTCGTTTGCTGAAAAAACTATTCTTAGTTACTTGTTCTAATAATTTGTGAAAAGGGGCTGGGGATTTAGCTCAGCGGCAAAAGCGCCTGCCTGGCAAGCGCAAGGTCGTGAGTTCGGTTCCCAGTACCGGAGAAAAACCAAAAAAAAAAAAAAAAATTTGTGAAAAATTAGTTGCCCATATATGGTATCTTAATTTCCTTTGTTGCAATGACAAAATACCAGGGACTGAATGTCTTAAAACAAGAGTAATTTATTTTCCATAATCCTGGAGGCTAGAAATCTGACATCAAGTTAATAGTAGGGTCATATGCTCTCTGAAACCTTTAAAAAGATTACTACCTTGATTCTTGCAAATTTCTGTGATTTTTTTGACAGTCTTTGGCATTTCCTGGATAGGGCATTGGTATGACCACAGTACCTGAAACCACAATTTAATAGAGAAGAGATTTATTTCACTGAGATATCCAAGAGCTGTATGTCAAGGCAATGGCTATGATTTAGATCTAAGATGGCACACAAATTCTCACATTGTCAAAGATGGAACTTTTGCATGGTGATAAAATCATGTGTTACAATTAAGAGATGGGACTTAGTACAAAGAAGTAGATCACTGAGGCCATGGCCTGAAATGTATATCATTGTTCTTAGTTGATCCCTTTTCTCTCTGCTTCCTGGCCACCAAAACATATACAACTTTCTTCAACTAGACACCTCCATCATGCCATTTCTGCCTCAGAATCAGCTGACCATGAACTGAAAGCAGGAGCCAAAATAAACTTCTCTTTTAAAGTGTGAGTTTCAGTTATTATGGTCAGAAATGGGAAGATGACTAAGACAGTCTTTGATACAAGTGATGTTGTTGCTATTAGTATACTTGATCATTGGGCTTTCAGAAGACTTTGGAACTGGTTTGTGGAGTGAGTTGTGAAAGTATGAAGATTCTGGATAAATGATCCCTAAAATGCTATAAGCCAAGCTTGATGGCAGATACAGGTCATAATCTAAGACCAGAATGTTTAAAGAAATGCAGATGGTGAAGGCCAAGCTCAGGAGATTTCAATAGGGAGCAAAGAATTAATAGTATACAATCATGTGTGTTGTTCTCTGGCAGAAAATTTGTCTAATTTTTGTGCATGTCTTGAGACTGTGGGAGAGTGAGATTAAGGCAAATGGACCAATTAATCTGGTGAAGGAATTTTCAGGGCAGCCAAACATTCACACCATAGCATGAATACTGGTAGTGGCTTTTAGCAAAATCTATATATTAAAAAAAAAAATAGGAGCAATTGACAGAATTAAATTTTTTTTAATTTTTATTTTAAGTTTACAGTTTTATCAGAAAGGATATGCCTGCAAATTTGAGACCTTGCTGAAATGAATAGCATTAAAAAGAAGCTGAATACTTTGCATCAGGACAATAGGAAAAATGGCTTACAGGCATCTCAGGAATCAGCAGGACCCTATGTTTCACAAGCTCAAAAGTGAAAGACTGAAAAACTTTGAATTTAAAAGAGAACTCTAGGGCACTCTGCTTCAAAAAAGCTTCAGTGGAATTGGTTGCCTAAGTTCTGGCATCCAGGCTTTCAGAGGTTGCTGTTGCTGCAACCATGATCCAAGTAGTAGAGTTGGTGGTACCTACTGCTGAAACTGGTGGAAGACCTGGACTTCATCCATGTAGTGCTGGTTTACAGTCATATAGAATGCAAGAGATGTGAGGGGAGGGAAACTTCCACCCAAATTTCAGAAGAAAGCCCATAGGGCCAGGCAGTGTGCTTATCAGTGTAGCAAGTAAAGTCCTGAGGGTCAAAACAAAAGTATAATGGAGACTCCAAGAATTTGGAGCTGCCAGGAGCACTGCATATCTGCTGAAGAAAGCCACAGGCAGTAAGCAAAGCCACCCCCAAAAAAGAGCCACAAGTGCTGTAACATGCAGTGGTATAGGGGCAGGGCTGCTTAAGCCTCTTGAGATTTACATTAGCCACAATTTTCCCTGGGTGGTAGAGGTGAGACTACTGGGTTTAACACAGTCATAACAGGGCCACAATTCATACATCTTGTCTAGGGGAAGCTCTGCCCTAATTTTATTAGTAAAAAAAGACTGATGAGACTGATTAGATCCATTTGTATCACTAATAGTACAAGTTGCCTGGTAGGACAGTCATCCAAATACCACTGGTGGTTTGAGCCATCCAGAGGAATAATCATGCCTTTACCACTGGTGGTCCAAGCCAGTAGCAGTGTGTTAATGTTTGCTCTGGTGGGTTTTGATGTTACATTTGCCCAATTCCTTTTTATACTATTTCCCCCTATTGGGATGAGAACGTTCATCTTGTGACCTTGTGTGTGGGTAATGTTTAATTTGTTTTCCAATTTTTATAGAAGCTCACAGGTAAGAGTTTGCATTGAGTCTCAGAGGATTCTTTGGACTTAGTCTCTTTAGTAATGCTAGAATCACTAAGACGTTGGTCACCCTTAGTGATTTTTACTGTCTAAATGCATCTGGCATACAAAAATGAACATGAATCTTTTGGAAGCCAGCGACAGAATATTATGTTTTAGACCTAAATGGCTCCAAATCCTCATCAGTTTGTGGTGGGCAGGCTTTGGAAAGGTGACTGAATTATGGAAATTGTGTAACTAACTTAGGAGGTGGGACCTGGTCAAAAGAGTCAGTTTATTGTGGAATGTGACCTAGAAGAGTATGTCTTCTTTTGTGGTCAATCCCTTTTCTCTCTGCTTCCTGTCCACCCTCTGTGAACATTTTCCCTGCACCCAGGCTTCCCTTTAATTTATATCTGTAGTAGCTCTACTTCCAAATGAAGTGACTTTCTTGGGTACTGCAGCCTAGGGCTTCAAAATACCTATTTTTTGCAAGACACAGGAAAAACCATAATATATGGATTTATTTCTGGATTTTCCTTTTTTTATTCAATTAGTACATACCAACCATTATAACAGTAGCATGGGGTTTTGCTTACTTTATTGCAACTACCCCAACTTTGTTCTTCATTTCAAGATTGTTTTAGCCATTGAGAGACTCTCACAATTCCTTCTGAATTTGATGATATTTAGAGTTGTCATTTCTGCAAAAATAGGCTGTGGAGTTTTTATGGGGCCTTCACTGAATCTGCAGAATACTTTGGGTAATGTCATTTTTACAATATTAAGCTTTCCAATCAAGGAACTTGAGGTGTAATTCAATTTATTTAGGTATTGTTTAATTTCAGAAATATTCTGTAGTTCTTACCATACAAATCATTCTCCTCCTGTCTGAAACTATTCCTAAACAGTTTATTCTCTTAGATGTGATACTAAATATTTTTAAAATTTCCTTTTCAGATTGTTTATTGATAGCATCACCTATTTTCACATGTTGATGATCTGTTATGCCACATTGCTAGATTCACTGATTAGCTCTAGTAGCTTTCTTTTCCAGGGATTTTTTTTTGTGATTTTCTCTATATGGGACTATCATCTGTGAATAGAGATAATTTTATTTTTCCCTTCTTCATTTAGATATCTTATTTCTTTCTCTTAACTAATTTTTCTGACTAACGAATCCAGTAAATGTTGAATAACAATGGTAAAAGTTGACATCCTTGTCACGTTATGTTAAATGAAAAAAAATTCAATCTTTTACCACTGAAAATGGTTTTAAATATGAATATAATAGTACTTTGCTACACTGTCTAGGTTAGAGCAGAGATTTTTCAGAAGATTGAATTTCTCAGCAAGTTCCTTCATCTCTATGGTATTTCTTATGGTACAGGTCGGGGACCTGCTTTGGAAACTACTCCAATTGTCTTTTGTAGCCATTCCAACTAAACTCCGGAGACTGGAGAAGTGATTGCTCGGTGGGCTTTTAGAGCCAAGAGGCCAATTTAGTCAGGATTTACTCAGGATTCCAATTCTTATTACACTCTCAGAGCTCCCACTTTAACAAGGGAACTATGACGACACTTGAGATCTTCAAGTGGTAGAGATTCCCAGTTATTTACAGGATTCACATTTCAATTTGTATTTCAGATAAATAATGACATTTTAAAATATATGTATGTTCCAGGCAGTCTTTGAAATATAATTACACTAAATAAATTATGTGTTATCTACAATTCAAATTTAACTTACAATTCAAATTCAAAGTTTCGTTAGGCCTGGTGTAATCATTATGATATTACTTGCTGTGAGACTATAGTGTCCTTCATTGTAGAGATGGTGATTTCTTTTCAGTGAATGGGTTCCAGATTTGAAAATCAGATTTGATTAGGAAAGTCAGGAAGGACTAGTGACTTTTGTAGGTGGAATCACTATGCTTTTTATTTTTTTAGATGTTTGCTCCTCTTTGTTGTTTTATTTTTAATTTAATATTACAGTTATTAAGAGGCACCTTTGTTGACTGTCTATGAATTTTACCCTTAGAACTAACACTCTCCATTCATCATATTCTGGGTACACTGTGTAGAATCTCCAATAGCTGCTTCTGTGATCTTATCAGTCACTGTGAGAACTGCAACCTCTGAGAATCCAGTGGTTCCTTCTGAGATTCACGATCATCCTGAAAATGAATGAGCCCAACTCTGTGATCACTGGTGTCATCATTCTTTGACCTGAAGAGGGGCACTCCTTAACTTCTTTGTGATTCTGATTTCCTTCAATACCCTTTTACATTAGTGAGTGCTGTGTCTTCAGACCCTTTTTTGGAACACAGTATTTTGATGGTCTTTTTTCCACACAAGGTGTAGTCATTCCAGCCTTCATACCTCCCAGAGTTTTTATTTCTTTTTCTAATATCTTGACTGCATACTAGGGCAACTTCATTATCTTTACATCCTGGCTCATCACTGTGTACTTCTTGTCTGATCTCTATTTTTGATAAAAAATCTCCTTGAAGAAGAACTAGGTCAATGTTATTTTGTGTTAACTTCAGAATGTGCCATAACTGGCCTTTGCATAACATGCCTATGCTTTTGCAAGCTTCGTTAAAACTATGTTTAATTCTATCCATGTGGACTGACACAGAGGCAATTACCATTTCTGAATGTAGTTTAAATTACCTACTGTATTATTTAGTATTAAAAATGATATGAGTCTTTGACCCATTCAAATGTCTCTCTAAGAATAAGGTTTTTTCAAAGGCACATATACAAACTTCCAAGTTCCTTGATTTATTACAATTTTTAAATCTGAGTGATTGAAAAGATCTAGTCTCACTTCCCATGTTCTATCTGTGTAGGATTCCCTTTTGCTTTATTGCTCACAGATAACTGTTTCCACTTGAATTTTTCTAGTGAAAAGAACAGTATTTCAATATGGTCATGTTGTGTGATTGGACAGCACCAATAGTTACAAAACTTTTCTTATTTTTATTAGTACATCTTTGCAGTAAATAATGATTACATTCATTGTGGTGAATTAGTACACATACATAACACATCTTCATTCTGTTTTCATCTCCCTGCCCCTCTCCCTCCATCTCTTGGTCCTCTTTCCTTTTGCTAAAGTTCTACCATCCTATTTCCTATTGTCGATCTTGAGATCATAACGCTAAGTGAAAAAAATAAGACACATAGTCTTAAATACTGCATGATTTCTCTGGTATGAAGAATCAAGAATATAAATGAAAAGCAAAATATGGAGCTTTTCTTTCAAATGAAATAAGTACTAACTTGCTACTACTCTGCCTCACTCAAGCTAGTTTGTTTTCTAAAGTTGTAATACTATTCCTTTTTTTTTTTTCTGTTTTAGTACTTCAGATGTGGAAAAACTGTCATACTTGCTTCCTCATGTTTCTAAGCTAAGGAGGTAAATCCCTTACCAGTAGCTATGCCTAAATCTAAATTTGGACATCACATTTCTCTATACTTTTGTAACCCTTCTTAACAACATTTCAGGTTAACATTCTTAAACTTTAGGAGTATGATTAAGACAAAATGCTTACATATGACCAAAGCAAGACAAAGTGATAATTTTTTATTTTTCATTCTACTAACAAAATGTATTTGCTTAATTTTTTATTAGCAAGCCTCCTTTACATCAATTGTGATTTATTTCTGCAGAAGCAACTATGCCAACCTTCAAGTAGAGATCTGTGTGTCTGCATGTGAAATGGGTATTACTGTTCCATTCTGAAGTACATCATTAAGGGGTACGGTACACATAAGAAGGCTTATGATGCCTCACAAGGGAAATGCATTACCATTACACCCATCTGCATAAATGCATGGGGTATCTTGGCATTAAATGGGCCCTAATCTTGTGTCAACTCCCAATTTGTTCTTCAAAACTGATATACTATACTATGTCCACCATGCTTCTGAATAAGACAGTAAATTTCACTACTCCTGTCCTCACAGTTTCTTCCATTCAGACTTGCTTTGCAGTCCATAGGATGTGTGTGTGTGTGTGCGCGCGCGCGTGTGTGTGTGTGTGTGTGTGTGTGTGTTGGGGTGTATTAATGTATAGAAGAATAAAATTTAACTATAAAGTTATAAACAAATATAAAATGAAATTGTGGTTTTTAAAATAAAAGACAGAAAATCCAACATTTGTTTTCTATATAGTTAAATTTCCTTTAAAAAAAACAAAGCGATCATTTCTTATATGTATTTTGAATGGGCTTGAAGCTCAATAGTTGTGCTGTGTGCTGAAGACATAACTGATGCTGTTGGGATATTGTGAACTCACACACAGTAAAGGAAAAGCCAGCAATCAGAGTATGAACTGTGGGACAGCTTAGTGGATTAATTTCTCAGGAATTCCGAGGCGTGAAACAATTGCTTCTGGTGGTCTTTCCTTATCTGTAGGAGACTGGAAGGAACTTACTACAACCTTTTGTAAGAATATTCTGAGTGAGTCAGCGGTTGAGTAATGTATATCATCATCAGTATAAAATAATAAAGAATAGAGAGATAATCAGCCTAGGACAGCGGAAAGCTAATTTTCTGTGGGTGTGATAAGAAATGGAGAGAGTCCTTCCTGTGTGATCTATCAAGGTGATAATGTACCTATTAGCACAATTTGTTTTATATTTCTTAAAATAGATATCAGTGAGGAAATGACAGATGGAGGTCAGGAAAAAATTATGAAGTCCTTCACCTTATATTCATAAATCAATGACTTAGTCTCGGAGAGCTGGCTAAAAATATATTTCTCTTTCAGATGAAGGAGATTAGGTGGTGAGAAGAAGAATGTGTTGACTGAAATAACTGAGGACATCATCGCTGTCACTCACACTACACTGCAAAGTTCCATGGACTCGAGGAAAGTGATTTTTATTTTCTTTTTCACTCGTGCTTTTCCAGTAACACTTAGACTTCTCGCAGTCTATTTCTCTGTCTCTTCTGTCTCTCTTCTGTCTTTCTCACTCTCTGTCACTCTCAACCACACATAAACATGCATGAACTCACACATACAAGTATCATTTTTTACTGGTCTCTTAAATTCACCTGCACATGTTCGTCTGCTCTCTGCTGACCAAGTCAAAGGAGACCATATATTTTGATAGGAGAGAAAGGATTCATTCAAAGCTAGCTCCAAGGAAATGGACAGGCCCACTTGCTTCAGATCATATTCTCCCCTTGTGTGGGGGAAGGAGGTCTTTTACAGTGAGGAATAGAAGGGTGAGGAGCACGGAGCGAGGATGGAGATCTCCATGCTTGCTTTAGCCCTTTCAGCCACCTTTGGTTCATTCCAGAAGGAATCTGGGCTCTGTCCTCTTAGTGCTGACATCTACATAGTCCATCACATCTTTTGGACCAAAGAGAGGAAGGAATGTGGTTCTGTGCTTAGCAGGAGAAAGTTTAGAGAAGCCGCTTATCTCTACAAGAAAATAATCTAATTTTCAAAGTTCTATTTTAGAGTATCAGTTGCAATTTGAAATCATGTGACTTTATAGTCAGAAGAATAATTAGGTTCAGTTGAATGTTTGGCCCATAGGAGCGGGTATTGGTAAAGAAAAAAAATGTAATTTAAATGAAAGTATGTTGAATATTTCCATGGGAGAGAATTAGAATATAACATCCAGAAGGGATTAAAACTTGAAACAATGCAATAGTGAAAAGAATACACTTCAGGTGTTTTTTATTCTAATGGGGGCTGGGGATATAGCTCAGCAGCACAAGTGCTTGCCTGACAAGCACAAGATCCTGATTTCAATTCCTGGTACCAAAAAGAAAAAAAAAAAGAAAATTTATTCTAAGAGTCATATGGACATCTATCAAAATGCATCAGGATATTCCAGATACCTAAATCAAGTAAGAGGTTGAGAGGCAGTTACAGAGGGACCAGGCCCAAGAGAGAGTCAGAACAGAGATGAAGGAAACCAGACCTACAGTGGAAGCCCAAGTAGATGGAAAATGGGCTCCCGAAGGGAGACACTGAAAGTCTCCACAGAGATAAGCAACAGCTCCAAGGTATCCAATAAGACTGAAAAATAACAAACATGTGGAAATAACTTAACAAACAAATACATAAATAAATTGACCAGTACGCTAAGATTCTTGCTCCTACCCCTTCCATAAATGCCTTTATTCTGTTCTATGCTATGTATCCTTGCTACATACCTTGCTTTTCTATTGGATTGGTATTAGCTAAGTGACTAGACTTGATTATAGTTCAACCAAGGTAACCTGTGATGTGGTTTAACTGTACAGAAACCCTTAGACCAAGCACAGCAGCAACCCACTTTCGGGAACTGCCTCTCAGGACACCCTTCCTATGCTTCACCTCCGCCATCCTGGACTCCATTCTCCAGCGTCCTGAAACCCAAGCTCACCACCTCTTACAGGCTGGGAGTCACTTCTCGGTAACAAGTATATGACATGACAAGTGCTTGAAGTTCAATGTGAAATACTGATTTTTTTTAAAAAAAAAACGCCTTTGAAATATAACTGTAACCTTTCAAACTTATAATCAGGTGCATCCTAAACCATAATGAAGGCACTTAACATGTCAGGAAACAAGGAGAAGGAGTTCAAATGGTGAAGTAACAATGTGAATTTCTAGTGAGATTTGTACTCTGCCTTCAGTTTTTTCTTATACTCCATTAAGCATCACACACCAAAACAAAATCCTTTAAAGACATACATTTTACAGGTTATTGTTCATTGTAGGGCAAACTTGCCAAATGCTTTCATTGGCCATGATACTGCAAATAAGTCTTGATTGAAGCAGGCACAGCAAGCATATGAAGTATACAAGTAGACACGTTTACTCTGTTTATTCTCCAGCCTTGCTCCCAGCATACAAATGAGCTTTTCCAGGCCCAGTTTCAAGCTGTCAAGTGACAAAGTGGGGAGGGGACAGGGGAAAAAAATCAATTGAGTTAGACTAGCCCAGAGTCTACAGATTAATTATGTTTCGAGAAACTGAAAACAATGTGTTTTTGTGTTGGCAACTTGAAAGATTGGTGCCTGAAATACTCCTTAATATTATGTAAACAAATGGAGCCTAATCAATTGCAAAGACTGCGGCAAGCATACCTGTGAGGGGTGTTGAGTGAGCTTTCTTGCTTTTTTTTTTTTTTTTTTCAAATAAATGCATTAGGTGCAGAAGACAGAGGCTGTTTTGCAGCGGTAGGCAGGAGTTTTACATCTCTTACAGGATAGTGACAAATTGGCAATGGGATTTCAAATGCCAACTAGATATCATGGTACTTTCTTTTTCTATTATTGTTCCTGAGTTCTAGGAGTACAAAGGTAACAGGCAGGCCTGTTGTGCCCTTTTTGATTCCTGTTCACCACATGACCTCGGAGGCTGTGAGTATATGAAATCTCCTACTCATTGTTTTTGGTTCACTTTGGTAAAATAAGGCCAACTTAGTGCCAATTTCCTGTCCCCATTAAATCGGTAAATTGAAACTAGTCATATACATTATTTTGATTCTGGACTCAGCCCTGACTAATTAATGTCCAATTTACTTGCTTCTTGAGAAATCACTGAATATTGAGAATTCTGGGAAGGTTAGGTCCCTGTGCTGGAACTAAAAAGGAAGTTGATGTTGAGTTCTAAAACATTCCAACTGTCTGGACCAACAGAGAAGAGCAGACCAGCTTCTGGCAGAGCAGCAAAAAGTATCCTGTGGAAGATGAGAGGCACCCACAAAATAAGTGGTGCCTTTTAGGGTTACTGTGCTGGTTTGGGACATATTGCAAGGGGAACAATATAATATAGGACACATTTTATAAGATTATTTATAACAGTCATCCAAAGAATCATATACAAGAAAGTGCAGGAAATCTGTCCACACACTAAGCATCAAAGAATCCAGCTGGGGGCCTGGATCCTGCAATAATGTCCTGCATGAGTACAGCTGAAGACCTAGAGCCTATAACAATGCCTCTTACGAATCCAAATGGAGGCCCAGAGCCCAAGACAATGTCTCATGCAGGCCTGTTTCATGGATCTACGCTAGGAGGCTCAAAGGTGAGTGGTGAAATCTAGAAAGTCTGTGCCAGTGGGATGAAGGGTCTGTGCTAGCAGGCTGAGGGATCTGCACTGGAGCCAGGAAGTGATGCTCAAAGTAAGAACCAGAGGTGCCCTAAAAAGTACTATAGCCATCCTCAGAAACAGTGAGGTCCTGATCTCCTCCATTGATCAGGACAGCCAAGTTCCTCTCAGGAAAGCCAATTCGACAAGCTTCTCCAGGAGACTGAGTAGCGTACCATCTTCCCTTCCAGAGCCAGGAAACAATGCTCAGAGTGAGGACCAGAGCTCCCCCAAAGTGATATGAAGCTATTCTCAGTGCCAACAAGGTCCCCAGCTTCTTGGAGGATGAAAACAGCCATGGTCATCAGGAACATCAGTATGACAGGCTCCTCCAAAAGAACCAACAATTCCTTACAGTTTCTACCAGCTCCCAACAGCCTTTCTTCTTCTCCATTTCTGGCTCTTATGCTGCTGGCAACATTCCCCAGGTGGGCCTCCCACTCCCAGCACCAGGCTTACTCATTTCAGCTGGGGGTTACAAGTTGACCACCAGTTGTCAGTCCACCACAGTTACCTACTGTGTTTGAGATTGTTTAGGTACATACCTCAACATGGACGGAACAGAGATCCAGAGGGAAGAAGAAGTCGTTTGGTATTAGGATGACGGGTGTTTAGCCATCAGCATCAGGAAGGCGACTGAGAGGGGATGAGGACAGAGGAGGATATGAAGTGCAGAAAAGATAACTCCAGCTTTTGCAGTTTTGAAATTCCTGACTTTTGCAGAGAGATGGTACCGATTCTATAAAGAAGCACCTAAGAGAAACTGTCTTGTTTTGGTACCCCTCCTCCCCACCCCTCACACTAATGACTGAATCCAGGGCCTTCATGCTGAACTACATTCCCATTTGGATGTTTTCAGGCTTGATCTTGTGATTCTCCTGCCTCAGCCTCCCAAAGTGTTGGAGAGTAGATAATTTTGAGATTATTTTCATTTGTGTGAAATGAAAAAGGAGAAGATAGAATTTGGCAATGTCTTGGAAACAAAGGATACTTTGAAGATACTTTACTATTTTTAGCTGATAGTAATGAAATGTGATAATATTACATCTACGTATTATCTGTTGGCTAGGGGCTGGGGATTTAGCTCAGCGGCAAAGCGCCTGCCTGACAAGCGTAAGGTCGTGAGTTTGGTTCCTGGTACCAGAGAAAAACCAAAAAAAAAAAAAAAGATGTTGGCTAAAATCTGCAGCAAAACATAAGAAAAACAGGGTCTCACTACATAGTTCAGGCTGACCTTGAGCTCACTATGGAGCCCAGGCTGACCTTGAACCTGAAACTCATACTAATCCTCCTGCCTCCGCCTCCCAAGTGCTGGGATTACATGCATGTTCCATCACAACTGGCAAAAACCAGATTATTAATTGGGATTTGTGTTTTTGTCAAATATTTAAAATAGTTTTAATTTACTTTATTTAAAACAAGTCTATTACTGGCCAGGAATTTTTAAAATTATATATTTTATTGCAGAAACTCAGAATTACTTAGCATGTCCATGCTGTGTAATCTCAGACTTCACTTCAGTACTAAATATGCTTTTTAAGCTCTGTGGTCCATGTAAATTCACTTGAAAAAGTCTGAGTGTTTGGCCACATGCATTTACTATTCTGACTTTAGTTAACAGCTATGTTGTATTGTTTCAATTTAGGTCTTCATATATTTTTTTATTCTTTTATATCAGCCCCATTTTCTCACCTGTTCTGTAACATAAATCTAGAAAATGAGGAAACATATCACAAACAAAATTCACTGCAAATATGTGCCCATTAAGTTGTAAAGATGAATATACAAAATCTACTGAGTACACAAGGCTCAGATGTAAAAGATTAAATACAGATTCATATATTGAATTCCTCTATCTGTATGTATGCACACATACATACATACACAAATTCACACACATACCTACATTTAGATGTGAAGACTGACTTCCTAAAAATGAAATTTTCCTTCTTGAAATAAGCCAAGTTACATTACTTTGTTAAGCAAAGCATTAAATTATTCTCATCTTATGCATTACCATCTGGTATACTTGTGCTTTTCTGTGAATCACAGAAAAAGCAATTCAAACTCAGACATCAAATAGACCCATAAGTAATTATTGATATATTAAATAGATTCTGAAGACAGGTTGGAACACATGTATTCCAACAGGATTTTCATACATTGATAGCCATAAGACTTTTTCTTGCAAAAAATATTTTGTAATATTATTGTATAATAATTTGGCAAACAATTTCTCTGTACATCTGCTTGCCTCGTCTTATAACACACCACATTATAAAAGTAGTTCAGTGCTGTGATTCAGGCTTGTCCCATTCCTTTGATATTTTTCCATGTTTTATTAATGGGAAAGGAATCCTCATAATGAAGAAACGGAATCCTGAAAACATCCAGACTGTTTTGCCTTACACATTTCAGGATTCTGCAGATTGGCAGTATTGGTGGGAGGAGCGAATCGGCTCCTCGGTGCAGCCCAGCAGTCACAATGAGGGGGCCATGCAAGTGTGTTCCACTAGTTTTGTGAGAAAAAAATAATGCTATTACAGAAAAACAAGTTCCATTATAATCTTAAGAAATACGTCTTTATATTTAACCAAAATAGGTACCCTGCTGGAGCTCTTCTACTGTAACTGTACTAGTTTGAGCTTCACACCCATTTGTGACTCTGATCGCACCTTCTTAAAAATTACTGATCTCCTTCCACTATGATCTTGGGAACTTGGCTCAATGCTTCAAATGTGGATGAAACAAGACAGAGGACAGAGGGCTTGTCATTTTTCTTGTAATATAAATATTATGGGAATTCACAGGCTGCATTTATCTTATCAGGGTATTGCCTACTGTTGCCTAAAACTTGACATTATCAACTTATTAAAATCCAGTTGATTTTAAGATTAAATCAAACATGATCGTGATGTACTAAGATCCTGAATACTAATTAAATCTTTTTTGTCTCTTCGAATATGTGTACTGAGACATTTATATTTTACTCCATTCTATTAGCAGCTTCCAATATTAGCTATTAGTCTTTATTTACCAGCTACTTAAGTTCTCTGGCTGCAAAACTGAAACAATTTTACTAAATAAAACAATGAAAATGTTCAGATAAAATTGAAAAGTACCTAAGTTATCACCATAATAACTATAGATACAGCATTTTTATATGGTTAATTTTTCAATTAAAATGTCTTTATTGATATGTATTGCATTATTTAGCATTTTCTATAATCCTATTTCCAAGCAGAAAAATTATAATTGAAAATATGTGTAGATTATAATTCATCCATTTATTTTTTGTATTGCAAGTGATATGATATAAAACCCTTAAAGATAACTTTTATTCTACATTTCTTAAGAATTATCAGATATAGATCTGATCAAAATGTATAGATATGTGGGGAAAAATCTTGAATGCTGACAAAATTCATTTTCAAAGTGGTTTCTTACACATTGCATAAGTGCCTCTGTGTGTGTGTGTGTGTGTGTGTGTGTGTGTATGTGTGTACATAGCTTGTATTGAAGTAATAAGAGGTAGGAAGCCTGAGTAGATTTTACTGTAATATTATGCTTAACTTTATATCTGACCTTTACTAGTATTGAAATTCTTATGCTAAATAGCACATGGTAGAGTTAAATTTTTTTTTTGTGCACCATTTTGGATTTCCCAGTTTAATATCAGGTAGGCCCATTTCTTCAGACCCCTAGTGGGGGCATATCATAATGGTAAGAAGGGCAAGGCAGAGAAAATTACTTACATCATGATTCAGAAAGTAAAAGGGAAGGAAGAAAGGGCTAAGGATCTACAGTGTTCCCTAAGGCAATGCCCTCAATAATTGAAGAAACTCCTTCTAGGTCATACCTTCTAAATGATCCCCCCTACCCCCCAAAATCCACCCAAGATTTTAGAGACCATTGTAAAACACTTATTAGGATCATAGCAGCAGCATCAGACTAGCCCAGCAATTCATACCGTGGATGTGTGGGCTATAAGAATTCTATTATAGACCCGACCTGTATCTTGCCTTCCCTGTTTTATTAACAAACACTCTTGTAATGTATGGAACAATAAAAATTTAAAATTTCAGGGAAGTATTATCATTACATGTAAAGATTCATGTGTGAAATTCATCCAGAGGTGACAATAAAACTAAATGCATTCTTTAGTGAGATATTGTCCAAAGACACGCTGTTATTCTCAAGAAGACAAATTTCCTTTGAAGCGTTCTTGATGATTTCAAAGGTGTGTTTAGCACTCAGTGACTATGTCAGGTTAGGCTCAGTGATAGACTGTACTTTACTTACACAAATAAAAGAGTGCCTAACACTTCTGCAGTACAGTCTTTCCCTTCTCATGTAATAGCATTCCCTTCTTCCTATTCTACCTTTATTTCACAGTGAACAAAATGGTACAATAGGAAACAAAAGAATAATGGATGGGCAGAAGGTGAACAAAGGAATCTAACTAAACAGCAATACACTCCTACGTAAACCCTTTCTTCAACAAATATTCAATTGCTTTTGGTCAAGACCAATCTAAGAACATGGTCACAGATTTTCTTAGTATATTCACACAGGTTCACTAGAGAGCATAGTGGTATCTGCTTCCTGCTATAAAGAGAAAGAGGGAAACATGTGGTATAAACAGATCTGTTCCTAAAGTAAAGCAACACTACTCTGTGAGTTAACACAGTTTTTACATACTTACAAGAGCACCTCTGTTATACAACTATTGATGTTTGCCAATCCAAAATGGAAAAGAACCAGGAGTGGAAATAAGAGATCAGAGTTTCTAGTCCTGACAACTAGGGAACCCAGAATTTGTAGTTAGCAAGTTCTTAAGATGATTATCTGAAAACCCTGCTGTATAGCTTCTGTAAAACTGGAAATTTCCATCCTTCCATGTAATTCACTAATTGGTAGAAATCGCAGAGAAGTCAGTTAGTATACAGACATCTGCAGCATCCAAATGAAGGCAAAGTATTTTCTGAGAAACAATTACTTCCCTTACTAATTCAAAGGTTTGCATTCACTGAACCATTGGATTATTAATGGGGAAAGGGAAGCCGCTGGTGGAGGTATGGTTGGGGTTGGGGCTGGCAGTGAAGAAGTACTCAACAAAAACTACCTGCAACATTTTTGGGAAGCATTGGCAAATCAGCCCTTTTCAAGATCATCACAATAGGTGAACTGTCTAAGGACGACATCTACTGAAAATCAATAATTGAGACTCATTTAAGGAAATAGCACATGAAGGAGACCAAGAAGGAACCGTCAAAGGGACAGAGGGAAGACAAAACTACATGGTGTCCTTGAACTCAGGGAAAGAGAAGTGATATTGAAAACAGGGATCTCCCAGACAACCACAACAAAAACGAGGTGCGAGGGGCAACCTGTGTGAAAACAGATCACTAGAAGTTGTGAAAAGTAGAGACAGTGATGATAAATGAGCATCCTAAGATTTATTATAGAATTTATATTTAGGATGAGAGCAATGTGAGGCTATTTATATGATTATGTGCTTCAATCAATATATGTTAGTGAATATTTTCTCTGTTTATGGACCACACATTTTAATCTTCACTCTATTTCTATTACATTCAAGAGGCAAGACTTTGGATATTTTTCTGTTTGGAATATTTATAAAACAAAGCTCATTCTTTTCAGTAGTAAATGATACTGTGCCTCCACCAATATGAGCTGGCTGTTTTTCTTTGAAGACCTTCCAGAAGAAGGGAAAGAATCAATCATCGTGGTCTTTTGAGAAGCAAAAGGCTGCAGAACCAGAACTCAGGTGAATGAGTGCAAAAAGACTAACTTTCTTATACTGGGTTAGTATGAAAGACAAAACTGATACATTTACCTTTATGGGTTTGGCATTGACTGATTGCTGAGGTTAAGAGCATCTGTTTTCTCTGCAGTAAAACTCAATATAATCTGTTCCAAATACATTACTGAGTCGCTGGGTAGAAGGCTTGAGGATGGCCAACATTACAGGAGCCACTGTAATGACTGAGAGAAAGAACTGCGGAGAAAGAATTGATGGACAGTCATTTGAAGAAAGTATTGTGTAAGGTTTTGTTTTTTTTTCCTCTAAATAACCTATCAACTTTGGACTTGACTGAAATTTGATATTTTGTGAGGTAGTTGCAGAAGTATGATAGACCAAACAAGAGGAGGATACCAGAGAGCCGCCAACTAGAAATGTACACAAAACAGAAAAACAAGAGCGGGAGGGGAAAACGATACAGACAGATAAGGAAAGTGCAGGAGGAAATGTGGAAATCATCTTGGTCAGAAGAAGGCATGTTGGGATGAAAGCAACTGGAGAGCTTGAAGTGTAGAAACACATAGCAAAAGATTATGTTGTTGCAATTCGAGCTTTTCCAAGTTTTAAGAGCCAGATGTCCACCGGTGTGAGTAGATCAGATGGTTAGGGTCAGAGGTAAGTTTATCCATTTTATGCTTGTAATTCTTACATAAGCATTGATAGTTCCTCTTTCATGTTTTTCTGAATCAAATATCTTATAAATCATTTATTTGGGAGTCAATCAATCACATATGCATATTACACCTCATAATGCAGACAATCAGAGCTACATGGGTAATCCACATACATGTGGAATAATATTTCATTTCCACACTGATTTGAATGTTTTGCAAGAGGCATAGTTATCTCATGCCTATAGCCTGATTTATATCATTAACTCTCTTAAGGATGATTGTAGTTAACTCTAGTTAAAAGTATTGGAAGTAACAAAGTAGTAAAACTTTACATAAGAACCAGCTTTTGGCTAATGTACTAATCTCTTCAACCATTTATTCCTGATGATACTTAAGCATGTATGGTACTTAAGTATGAATAAGTATTGTGAACATGTAGTTTTGGGTTTTTAACTTTACAATAACAATGAATTATTGGTAAATGACCACAAGGTTAGGGTGCAAAATTGTTTTCAAGTAAACTTATATTTCAGTTGATTTTATTTAGTACACATGAGAATGCACAGCTGTTACACTTGGGGTCAGGCGCTAGAATCCTAAGTCAAAATGGTAGTTGCACTATTTTGCTAATGCTTCATATTTAAATATGTCAGTAAAGTACTGAGAGATACTTTAGATTACTGTGTTCTGGCCCCTGTTGTCTTAAAAAGCATAATTTCTGAATAATTTAGATGAAAGGGATGGCCATTTCAACTTGTTTTAAAATGAACACAACTTCTGTGAAATTTCTACTTTCATAGTTTTCAATTCACTGCTTTCCACAACTCACCTAGAGCAAAGGTTTGAAATCTGGTCAGCACCCAGGAATCATGAAGCCAAGATGAAGCAGGTATTCAGATATCTAGAACTATTTTTTAAATGAGGGAAAGCACTACATTTCACTAGATTGTGGAATTCACTGAGAAGGGGCGCATGATGTATGAGGTTGGATGGCTAGCACATTGCCATTATCCTTTATTGAGGCTTAAAAAATTTTGTCTTGTGGATAAGTGATGGCTATGGCTATTCTCACAGACTTTTCAATTAACAACAGCATCATTTCTTATCCCTCCCTTGCTTTACCAAGAAGGCTGGAGAATCAGTAGCATTTTACTTGTGCGGCCTGAGTACTGATTTAGTTTTTATTGGAAAATAGTATTTTGAGAAGCTCTGAGAATGTAGAAAAACAATCAGAAGACTTAAGAGTACATAAAATGTAAATATCAAATGTTTCACACAAACTTTTTCTCTTGACATGAAAAGCACCCTACATACATATACATACACACATGTGTGCGTGCACACACACACATGCATGCTCACACACATCTGTGTGTATATAATCATAATTCTGATATAAAAGAAAGTACAAATATAGTGTTAGGGATTAGGTGGGAGTAGAGCATTAGCTATATACCCAATACATATTACATTAAAATCCAAATATATAACATAAACCAAAGTGAAATTTTCCTAAAGAAAGTAAATACTTCCTGTCCTCTCAAGTAGGTAAATATTAAAAAAGATGAAATATATGTGGGTTGAGACACTTTGTCAATTTGAAATGTGTAAAAAGTTAAACATGTTTCTGGTCTGCTTAATAATATAGGTTATTTATTTAGAAATATGTAAGTTTACACTTGTGGACAGGTCAAGCAGGGGAAAGACGGTAACCAAATCATTTGAATCAATTCTTCCCCTGCCCTCAGCCTAGGAAACATGACTGAATATGCTCTTGGATGGTGTGACCATTTTTAGGTTGACCTTGGAAAAATTGACAATATTAAGAGATGTTAAAAAGCTAGACTCCACAGTTTCTTTGTCTTTTATTTCTTCTCCAAGTTTTTGACATTTTCCTCGCTGTTCTAAATGATGCTCTTAGACATTGATGGCTGTGAATAATGTTTACTTTTTTAAGATAGGAAAGTTGTGATTTTTCTCGTCATTTTGGAATTATGCGTTGTAGGTCTTTTGGTTTGTTTGTGTGTCTTTTTGTTCCAGTCAGAAACATCAAAACTCTGTTTGGCTCTTGTCAAGTTTATTTTCCCTTGATATTCAGAGAATCAGTTCTCATGCGGGGTCCAACAATGGTTGCAGTGGGGTGGAAGGAGAGGATTCATTTCATGAAATATCTTTCTAACATTCACTTTAGAAAATTTCAGGCTCCTGTTCAAATGAATGTCTATCTCTCCCCTGCCTGAAATGCAGTGACTCGGTACACCATCTTCATCTGAGGATTCTCCTTCTTCACTAAGGCTATAATCTTCTGAGTCAAGAGACTCAAATTCAGATTCTAAAGTGAATTGATCCGAGGCTGAATCTCAATGTAACCAATCTCCTGAATGCTCACTTTCGCCCACATCATGACCCAGACCCGCTGGTGTCCCTGACAATTTGCTGCTCCTGCATCTTTCCCAGTCTCTTCCCTTGCTGTTCATGAGCAAGGCTCCCCCTCAGAGGAAAAGGAATATTATCATAGTTGAGGTGCTTTGTCATTCGGCTGGAAATTCATCTGATTTTTCTTCTAATTCAGAAGTCATAGCTTCTTCTTCTGAATTTCTAAATATTATGTCCTAAACTTTAAGTACTTGCAAATTTCTGTTTATCTCCATAGCTAGATCAAAGTTCCCAGGCTTAAGATTTGTGTGTGTGTGTGTGTGTGTGTGTGTGTGTACACACTACTGGAAATTAAACCCAGGACCTTCACACTGAGGTGTATATCCTCAGCCCCTTATGTATTTCTTATTTTGGGACAGCTTCTTTAGTAAATTGCCAAGGTGTCCATGCTGGCCTCAAACTTCTCATTTTTCTATCTCCCTTGCTGTTAGAATTAAGGCAGGCACCACCATACCCAGCAGACCTAAATTCCTAGTTCTATTTGTGGTCTTTGTCTCATTAATAGCTCTTCTTCTAGAGGAGGTAAATGGTCAAAACACCAAGTTGAAGGACACAAGTTTCTGTTCCTGTAGCTCCCACATTCCTTTTGATCACTTTGACATTCAGGTAGATGCTTATGTCTCTGTTGATTGACCATCAGTTTCAGAAGATGACTGTACAGTATACATTTTTCTGTGTTTTTCATGAAAATGTTGTACTCTAAATACATCCCTTATAAGATCAATGGAACTATACACAATATATAGTAGCAGGGCTCCTGTGGTGCAATCAGTTAACATGCAGTACTTATACAATATATAGTAGTTTCTCATCAGGAAACAGTTTAGCTATAGCATAATGACTAAAGTAAAAATACAACCTCTACCTCACAAAGGCAGTGTACTATTATCATGCATCACCAGTGCAAGAATTCTTAACCTGTGAGCCTGGAAAGCCCAAGAAACTTGCTTTTGTGGCATAAGCATCCTCTGTGCTCCAAGTCTTGGACAATTTTAAAATCAATGGCTTTGGTCTAATCAAGGTCTCTTGTTACCAATCTGAGCTTTGCAAGGGCTCGCACAGACTCCTGTTTTCACAAGCCAGTAAATACTGCATGTTTGCCAGTCAGAGTTTCCGACATGCATCTATGCACATCCAGGTACTGCAGCCCTGCTAATTTTGCCTTTCAATTTCAAAAATTGTTCAGGGTTGGATTGTCCAGGTAGGTGTAAAACTCCTCATGAGGCAGTGAGGGGCAGAAAAAAAAAGAGAATTTGAGTGAAAATACTTACAATGTAATGTACACTAATAAAAACAATGTAATGGATGAGAGCTTAAAACTCAAATACAAATCTTCAATTACTAATGACCTCAATCCAGTAGAACATCTGGATACCTGTCATACAACATACATTAACATTCACAATGGTAAATGAGTTTATGTGTTGCTACCATTATTTAATTACCTTCTAACATCCAAGTTTGATTCCTTCCAACATTTAGCATCTATTGCAACCCTAAAGTGTTAAAAGTTTGAGCTAGAGAATAAAGCCATTACAAAATAAAAGTAATGAACAAACTCTTACAGATCTCCTAAACCAATGATTCACAAAGGATTTCACACAAAACTCCCATTAATGCTAATGAAATTGGGTAAGTTACAGGCTGAAACTCTCCCATACATTGATAGGTGAATAGTTCCCTGAGGTACTTACTTAGAGAGGGAACTTAATTTTCTTTCCACTAATCCTCTCTGGATGAAAAATAAGAAATCATGCTTCACAAATTAGATTTCTTTTAAAAGTAGTGGCACAAAGTTAGAATCACTGGAGTGTCTTAATCAGCAGCCACGCTGGGATATTGACCAGGTCATTTTTGACCAGCCAAACTATCTCCCACTCAGATGGGTACCAGTTGGCCTAGGAATTAAGAAGTCATATTTTCTTGTGGCTTTGAAAGAAACCCATTAAATCCATTAGATCTTCCTTCTTCAAGATTCTAGAGAAAAGTAAATGTGCAATTATGTGCAAGAAGTAGTTGAGAAGAAATAGAAATTCCTGATTGCCTTAGTATGAATTGAAGAGTTCACTCACTGATTTAATTAGCTGCTTAGGGAAGGAAAGATCATGCAATGTTGGGTTGGAAACAATATAAGGTTATTCAAAGGCTTCTACCATGTGATAGTGCAGGTATAATTAAATTCTAGGGCAGATGTGCTTTTTCTGATTCCTGGGAAAATAGCAACTTTCAATAGCTTGTTAGTGTTTAGCTTCATGATAATCATTGTCACAATATAACCAAGACCTATACAATTTTTTATTAATGCAACATACATTTCCTATTCATTTTCTAATTTTTTTCTCATTTCCTAATGTAGAAGCAGGGCTATAGTCATTTACAACTGCCATTTTACAACTGAAAAAATAAAGCTCAATTTTGTAACTTATTCCAGAAGAAACGTGGGAGGTCCACAGAAAAACAGACTTAATAAAACAGAAAAACAGATTTAATAAAACAAATCGTAAATAAGTATGCTTGTTTTGGTCTCAAACTAATGATGAGAATGAGGAGACAGAAAGCTAAGGCTCATACATACACCAAGGCAAGCATTTCCTGTTATAGTTGATGTAATGCAGCCTTAAAATGGGAATTTTCTAAACCCATCCAGGATCTTAGTATCAAAAGAATTCTAATGTCTCCCATTCTGATTAGCAATATTTAAAAAAATATCTGAAATACAAATAGCTCCTCAATGATAAACTCTGATTTTGGCTAAATTATGCATGAGCATGTAAATAGTTGTTATGCACTGCTCTTCAAGAGGATCTGATGTTTCTTATTTTGACTAAAATTCAAATTATATTTAAGCACAAGCAGACACATTTTGACTAATTATGTGGCTTTAAACAAATAAAAGAAAGTTTTTAAATTTATTAGACATTAAGAACGAATGTCATTACATATGGTGTTTCAAAAATGAGTAGTTTAAAATCCACAGTTATAGCTGGAAATGTCTCTGTAATTGGGAGAATGAGTACAGTGAAGGTCAGCAAGGGGAGACAAGACTGAACATACTGCCAGCCCCTTCCCCCTAACTGACATTTACATGACAAAGGCCAGATGTGTTACCACTGTAAGATATGGATGTTTTTCTAGTTCACATACACAGTTACCAAGATGGACCACATCCAGGGACGTGAAACTCGTCAAAAATTTTGGATGAATAAGATTACATAATATACATCTACTGGAATAAAGCTAGAAATCAGTGGAAAAAACCCACATATTTTGAAATTTAAAACTACACTTTTTAATAAATCCTGTATCAAAGAAAAAACAAAAAGAGAAATTAGGGAATATTTGAATAGAATAAGAGTTAAAATATGACATAAAAGATTTATGCAGTGCTGCTTACATAGTACCAAAAAATTATAACAATAGAAGAAAATGAATTGTCTCAACTCTATTTTGGAGATACTAGATAAAAAACTAGAAAAACAAGAACAAATTAAATTTAAAGCAAGAGTAAGGAAAAAAATAATAAAGATAAGACCAGAAATCAGTGAAATTTTAGTAGAGAGAAAATAACAAAAGTCAATAAAATCCAGAACTGATCCTTTGAAAAGATTCGTAATAAAATTGACCAGGCTGCAGAGAAATTGATGATGAAAAAGACAGAGAAGACAGAATACAATAGGAAAAAGCACCTCTGAACTTACATATCTCAAAATTATAAAGTGACATTTTGAGCAATAACCTGACTATACAAATGTTTTGTGAGATATACTTAAAAAGGGTGAATTTATTATATACAGATGATATTTAAATATGTCTGGATGTGGGAGCTATTCAGGAAAGTAAACAAAACACAACACAACTATAAATAACAGTAATTTTTTAAAAATTGTGTTGTTTTAACTCAATTGCTTTGTTTCTGTCCTTCAGCCCGTTTCATGACACCGGGATTACACAGTGGTGTCTACAGTTAAATTACTCAATATTTGCAAATTATGCCTTCATTTTTACAATTTTCCCCTATTAGTCTACCTTAATAGATCTTTTATTTAAGTTACTGTATTTGATTTCACTTTTCCATGAGTCCTAGTAAATCAAGAGAACCTTTGAATATCAGAATTACAGTTAAGTCTCCTTTCCCTTGCCTAGGATGTGGTGAGTTCTTTGGATTATTTTATTTATTTCCTTTATTTGAACTTCAGGAATTTAACACTGTATTAACACTATGGAGTTTACAATGGACTGCTTTTTAGGAATGTGAGGTGATTATATTATATTTTCACCTCATGATAGTTATAGGCTTGTATGTTTGTGGTCAGTTGCTAGCTAGCATAAAGTAAAAATGATTTCTAATACGAACATGCAAGTGGTTCATTCTCCAACAGATCCAAGATAGAAAAAAATAGATTAAGATAGATTTTATTAGTAAGAGAGATAATGATAACATAACTACAACTTATCAAACAATTATATTGCTAGTGTGTGAAGCAATTTTCATTCATTATTAAAATGAATCTTCCTAACATCATTAGGACATAAGTACGATACTTGTTGTACCACAAGAATATGTTACCACAGACTAAACAATATTCTGCTGAATAAATCAGCAAAACTTAGAAGGCCGAAATAAAAAAAGGCATCAAGAGCCATAAAGGTATTTATATTTTTGTGGAACATACACAACTCTAGAAACATATTATAAAATAACAATTCAAGATATAGGAAAACAAAAACAAAAATATGTCATTGATGACATCAATTTGATCAGAAGTCAAAACGTGAATTTATAAAAAGTCATTAAATAAAAGATAGCGATATGATTTAATATTAAATTTACCAGGGTATATGCACATAGTTATGTGTGTAATGATGACAACCCTCATCATCCACTGATGACAACTATTTAAAGCACAATGCACAGAAAACAATATAATTGCCAAAAAATTTAATTTCTAGCATTTATCACCATTTACCAAATATTCTTCAACAGTTCATTGTGTACAGTGTTCCAAGTGAAGCTGCTTTGGTTTCTGCATTTCAGGTATTTTGATTCTTCTATTTCTTCTTCCTGGAATGACCTTCTCATCCCTCTTATGTTGGGGTACCCAATTTATCCTTTAAGATAGCCCCAAGAATTATGTTTCCTGAAAATCCTTTTCTGCCTCCCCTACCAAGCACATGTAGGATTCCTCCTAATTTTTCTATCTATAAAGTTTGACATTTTATCTTAAAGCAGCCTTATCTGGGGCTGCTGCCTCATTGAGCTCAACGCCATTCTTATTATTAATAAGAATATTCTTATTAATATTATAACAAGTGCTGGACATGGAGGAAATATCGTTGGCTCCCCAGGAACTAAACCTATGTGATATAAAGCATCCAGTGGTTATATGTAAATAGTATGACCACTTTTAGATGGTATAGCTTCCTTTTTCGCAATTTCTTCTAATGTTATCTTGTGATTATATTATTTTCAAATTATTAAATATTGGCATTTGAACAAAGGGAAACAGAAATTGCTGCATCCTAATGTCTAGCTATAACTGTGACAATACCCTTGCTCAATAGCAAATTTTAGACATACTTATAGAAATATTTGTGATATATTTCATGGAAAACCCAAAATGCTTATTTGAAGTCTGGGGTCAAAATTGAAGACATCATACATAAAATAACAGTAGTATTTCTTTGCAGAAACCAACTCCTATGGAATGCAGAATTATATTAAAATGTCAAAACTGTAAATGGCTTAGTCAAAACAAAACTGCACATATTGTAATAAACAAAATGTATAACTGAGGCTAAACTCATTGAGGTCACAAGTAGAACCAGTTGTTCTAAAAATATGGCTAAAAAATAATAAACAAATATGGACATCCCAGTTACCGGCTCAGGGAGTAATCGTAATCATGCCATTTGCTTGCATTTGGCCCCTACCATGGACAACTAATACTATTTGAATCTCAAACTGTTGTAATTTCTCAGGAGTAAGGAAGAAACAGCAGTTAAAAATAATTTTCCATTTCCTGAAGACATTTGTTTGAGCAGGCACGTTTGATTTACTGCATATGGACAGAGACAGATGAGGGAGACAAATGAGTAACTGTCTTTTGGCTGGAGTGGACACTTGATTCAGAGAGCATCTACCAACTAATTGATGGATCCATATTACAAAGGAGTAAAATCACAGAAACTGGAGAAACCGAGCATCTTTGAGGTAATATTTCTCCTCAAAATGTCCATTGTAGGACACCACATGTCAGCAAAGGCAAATATTACAGGTAAAAGCAATTAAAAAGAGGGAGGGAGGGAGAGAGAGAGAGAGAGAGAGAGAGAGAGAGAGGGAGAGGGAGAGGGAGAGAAAGAGAGAGAGAGACTGATTCATGTTTACCTGCTCTGTTAGAAGAGAAAGCAAAAGCAGTCCAGCAGTACAAGTTCTGAAAATTGAGAGAGAAAATCAAATCAGTGACTCTTCTGTTTCATCCATCTGTGGGCACCCAGACGGCACACTCTGGAGTCCAATAGAGTGAAAACAAGATAGGGAAACTAGCAGAAACACATCCTTTCTATTTTTAAAATAATGAAAACAGTAACAGAGGCATGACTAGGAACCAAATAGAAGATACACCCATGGAAATTGCACAAGGGATGGTCAGACAGGCAGTGAAAGGGAGTTTATTCCTTGGAATGAAAATTCAGCATGGCTGGACCAAGCTACATAGATCAATGGTCTGGAAGAAATGGGTTGAGAAAAAATGTGAATCCTCTAATGATCACATTTGGTCAAGCATGAAAGAGAATGCTGGGTGCTTGGGAAGAGTGGATCTGATTTTTCAAGTGATATAATGAGATTGTTTAAATTCCTAGGCATGGAACTCACAGTTATTGACATCTGCCCACAGGATTCCTCCCAAAGAATCTCCGTCTCAGCGCAGTTGTATGTCTGCTCTGTCACTGTCACTGTGGCCCTGGTGAATGACCCCAGATATTTGCTGAATTTTGAGAGGACCAGTATATTTGGACCAAACCTCCTCACAGGCCTTTCTTCTATCACTTCCGTGTTGTTTACTCAACTCTGGCCACACTTTAATGCCACCAAAACACGAAGTTTATCCATCAAATCTGTGTCTTTGCGCATGCTAATGTTGCTCAAAAAAATCTCTCCACCTTCCCCTGTTTCATAAGTCACCTTGTCAGTGCGGTCTGCCCTCTCTCTGTCCTCACCCTGTCCTATCACATCACACATGTAACTGCGCATAAAACTTACCAACATTTGAAAGAAGCATGCATAATGACTTTTATGCCTTCCCTGAAAAATATGAACTCTTGCAATCTTATGTGTTCCTCACTCAATTCCAAGTAACTGGAATAGTTATTGATATATAGGAGGAATTTAGTAACATTTCTCTGGGAAAGAGTTGATTTGCAGATAGTAATCATTCCAGCCTAGAAGCAAAGGTGAGGAAGAGTGGAAACACACTGAGGTCCACATGATGCCAAGAAAGGAGCTAAATATTTTAGATGCAGTAGTTTTCACTGAATCGTGTCACCAAGCCTTCCTCCTTTACAGATAGACATTGGGTCTGAGAAATGAAATGACATAACCAGCGTCATGTAATGACTAAGAGAGAGAAGTGGGTTTCAAATCTGGTACTGAACTTCATGTTCTACCCACTTTAGCAAGCTGACTCTTCTTGGCTCATTTCCTAACATATTTTCTGATTCTATGGTGCAGACTGTTCTGACCATCTCTGACTGGCACCCCATTCTAATCACCAATTAGAATTTTATGAGAAAATACAGTTATGCATCACTGAATGGTAGGGTTACTTTCTGAGAAATGTATCAATGGGCATTTTAGCCATTGTGCAGATACCACAAAGTATAATTTTCCATAAACTTGGATGTATGGCATACTGCACACTTAGGCTATATGGTATATATGTTTCTATATGTGATCTGTTTGAGCAAAATGTTTTTATGCAGTGTTTGACTATATGGAGGCATGAGGTGCTGGTTGCCACTATACAACCATTTTATTTCTAGGATTGAGGAAGAAGACATTTTTGGTCAACAACAGTGCCTATTTCTTCTTTACTTGCCCTGATCACTTTCTCTCCCTGTGTGTTCCCTGCCATCCTGCAGACACTCCCTTCCCAGTCACCTGCCCTTTCTGTCCTTTATTCCCAGTCCTTTTACAGGCTAGTGTCTCCTACCCTAACTTGTACAATTTTCTACACATTGTGGTAAGTTTGATAATAATTCCACACAAAAGTAGGAGGAATTAGTAAATAAGCTTTTCTTATTTCAAACTTATGTTCATCAATTTTATGATAATAGCTTGAAGAATAAATAAAACAGCAAGGATATTTAGAGGGAGGGAAATAATCTCAAATGCAGAGGCTCACTACTAAGACCTGTTTGGTGCCTTTACTCAAAGGTTCTTGAACCACATTGTCAGATATAGTCACAGCAATGACCCCATGCCTGTTATCAAATTCTGTCTTGCTTACTTTTCTCTCATCCTAAGACAAAATTCCAGACCCCCAAAATTAAGGAAGGAAAGGTTTATTTAGCTTACAGTTTGTGGAGGTTTCAGTCATTACTCAGCTATCTCTAAGGTAGAGTGGCATTTGGCACAGGTCAACCGTTCACTGTGGCAGAAAACAGCAAATGTAGCCAGAGCAAAATGGAGGAAAGGCCACAAGCAGCCTCTTTCTCTCTCTTAGTATGCAAACTATCTGCCCCAGGGTATGCGTAGCACTCACACAGTGAATCAGTCATAAACAGTAGAAGGCCTCCTCATAACTGCACGAGGCTTGGGGGGGACATCCAGACACAAACCAAAACACTACTGGACATAAAAGATCAGATAGATATCAACACAATTATAGTGGGGTACCTTAACGCACACTGACCCAAATAAAAAGATCAACCAAATAAAAAAATCAACAAATTATTATAACAGCTGAACCACACCTTCAAACAAATGCATTTAACAGATATATACAACATTGAAATGCAAATTTTTCTCAGCATCACTTGGAGCTTTTTAAAAAATAAACTATACAGTAGTCCATAAAGCAGGCTTAAATAAATACAAAAGAATCAAAATTATCCCCTATTATGAGACCATAGCACAATGATAGTAGAACATAATATCAAAAGAAATCACAGAAATTATGCAAAGAAATGGAGATTAAATTGATTAATTTGAAATGATTAATCAAGGAGTCACAGAAAGAATCAAGGAAGAAATTAGACAATTGCTGGAATCAAATGTTAACGTCAGTAGAACATACCAAAACCTATGGAACACAATGAAAGCAGTCTTAAGGTGGAAGCTTTTATCTATGAATGTTCACATCAGAAAGAAAAAAATAAAACAATGAGCCTAAGTAAATGACCTAATGATGCTCCTCAAGACCCTAGGAAAATAATAACAATCCAAATCTAGAGCTAGTAGAAGGAAATTATAAAGATGAGAGCATAAATTAATAAATTTGAGACTAAAAGCAATACAAAAATCAATGACTCAAAGAGCTTTTTCTTCAAAGAAACAAACAAAATAGACAAACCCTTAGCCAGTCTTAATAAAAAAGAGGAAAGAAAATATCCCTACTAGTGCAGTTAGAAATGAAAAAGATATAGCCCAGGAATGCAAGAATGGTTGAACACACAGGAATTACTAAATGTAATATATCACATACAGAGAGGCAACAACAAAACTCAAAGGATCATGTAAATAAGTGCAGAAAAAAGCCTTTGACAAAATCTAACCCCTGTTCACAATAAAAACACGGAGGAAAAATAGGTATAGAAGGACCTTCTCTCAATCTGATAAAATTCATTTGTGGCAAACCTACTGCTAACATCAGAGTAAATTGGGGAAAACTGAAAGCATTTCCTCTAAAACTAGGAATAGGACATGGATGTCCATTATCACCACTTCTGTTCAATAGATACTTGAAACTGTAGCCAGGGTGTTTGAACAAGTGGAAAAAATTAGAAGGGATACACAATGGAAAGGTGGAAGTCAAATTATCTTTATTCACACACAACATGCTCTTTAAAATAGAAGATTAAAAAATTCCACCAAAGACTCATAGAACTAACAGACAAATTAAACAAAGTAGCAGGATACAAATTCTCCACACAAGCAAAATCAATAATGTTACTATGCAGAAGTGTAGATGAATATGTGCCATCGATGTAATTTATTTTTTTTTTAAAAACAAAAAATGTTAACGTCTGAGTTGTTTTTTCCTAAACTAAAACCTCCGTATTCAGTTTTAATTGCATGTTGGCACTTTGCAGTAAATAAGTAGTTTTAGGTTGCAGTTTAGGCACTCACTTCTAAAAGGTTCGCCACCACTGCTATGCACCAAAAATGAAGTCAACAAGAAAGAAATTAGAAAATAATACCACTCATGATAATTTAAAGAAAAATCTAATATCTAACAGTTAATCTAACAAAGGAAGTCAAAGACTATAATGAAAACTATCATATTCTTAAAAAAAAGGAGATTGATGAGAATATCAGAAATGGCAAGGTATATTTTATTCCTGAATAGCCAGAACAAATACAAAGTGGCCCAACTCCCAAAACTGTTGTAGATTTAATGTAATCCTAATAAAAATATCAACAGCATTTCTCACAGATCTAGAGAAACAATTCTAAAATTCACGTAGAACAAGAAAAGACCCACATAGTAAAAGAAATCCTGGGCAACAAGAGCAAAGCAGACGGCATCACAATCTAATCTCAACTTATATTACAAAATTCTAGTGATAAAAACAGCATGGTACTGGTAAAAAAGTAAAAACATAGACATGTGGATACATTTTGAGACCCTCATACTAAGTGAAATGAATCAGACATACACACTTAATTAGCATATGGTTTCATGATATGAGAAAACCAAAACTACATAATTAAAGAGCAAATAAGAGACATATGATATGAAGCACTAAGATAGGCATTTTGTAGATGAGAAGGGGACCATAAATGGGGAGGAGCAGGAAGGAGTGAATGGGGAGGAAATGTGAAGTGAATTAAAACATGTACACATGCCAACTCCCCTCAATGAATGCAATCGTTATGTACTGCTGAAATGTACCCATAAAAGTAAAAAATTTGAAAGAGAAATAAGAGCGGTCATAGACAGCATTGAAACTGGAAGACACATCACTCCAAGCCTTCTGGAGGACTCACAGCTCCAGGCTAAGGAGAAATCCTCTTTTCCCTTAGAAGACTGTGTGTAATTTTTCCAATGGCTCACAAGACCATCAAAATGTTTGCTTGTTTATACGACTAGGTGACAACTCTCCATTATTTTTTAAAAGTTTGATAGTGACATGAGTAACTATGATGAAAACATTTTAAGATCTGAGAGATTCTGTCACTATGACATATTTTAGTTTGGCATAGCAAGTCACATTTGAACTGTTCTCTTGATTACAAATTGTACAAAGCACTACTCTGTCAACCACAGATTCAGTAATTCCAATATTGGTAATTTCTTTTCCTTTTAAAGAGAAAAAAAGTAGAAATAAAAATAAAACAGTTTCAAAACAGGCTAATAGAGTAACAATAATCAATACATTCCAAATGAATTTTATGAACGTTTTCTCCAGTTCCGTGGGGGTATTCTAGTGGTATTTTGATTGGGATTGCACTAAATGTGTATAACAGTTTTGGAAGTATGGCCATTTTCACTGTGTGGGTTCTTCCTGTCCATGAACAGAGGATAACTTTCCATTTTCTGATATCCTGTCTGATCTGTTTTTTCAGAGTACTGTAGTTTTCAGTATATAGATCTTTTACTTCCTTTGTTAGAGTAATTCATAAGTATTTCATTTTTTCAATGTTATTGTGAAGGGTTTGGTTTTCCTAATTTTTCTCTCTGTGTTTGTTGCTGTGTCCAGAAATGCTATTAATTTTTGTGTGTTGACTTATACACTACTGAATTTGATTACTAATTCTATGAGCCTTTTGGTGGAGTTTTTGCTGTCTTCTATGTAGAGTATTATGTCATCTGCAAATGATAATGATAATATAATTTCTATCCTTATTTCTTTTATTTCTTTTTTGTCTAATCATTCTGGCTAATATTTCCCAAACTCTATTGAATAGGAGTGGGGATACTGGATACTTTGTCTTATTCATGATTTTAGAGTGGAAGTTTTCAGGTTTTGACCATTTAGTATGATGTTAGGTTTGTTGGAGATGGCTTTTATCAAGTTGAGGTAAAGACCATCTCTTCCAATTTTCTGTAGGGTTTATTTTCAACATATATAGGTGCTGAACTTTGACCAAGCTTTCTTTGCCTTTAGTGAGATGATCACATTATTTTATCCTTGGCTTTGTTGATAAGGTATATTACTTTTATTAATCTACATATGTTGAACCATCCCTCCATCCCTGGGATGAATCCTACTTGGTCATGGTGTAAAACATTTTTTTTATTATTTTAAAGAGAAAGAAAACAATAACAAAATATCAACAAAAGCAAAATCAAAACAATACATAATCAATAAAAATGAAACAGAATTTCAAAACAAAATGATAGGAAATTAGCAATGGTTGTTATATTACAAATTGTTGTCTTCAATGAAGATGTTGAGATTACTAGATGTAAAAATGCAAGATTAATCAAACAATTAAAAAGAATAAAAAAAAGTTAGAAATGATACAGAGCTTCACTAAACAAGATAGTAGGAATTGAACAATTGTTGTTACATTGCATATTGTTGTCTTCAAATTTGTTGTTCAGATTATAAGATATAAGCATGCAAATTTGGTCAAAAATTTAAGAATTAACTGTTCCTTTCAATAAACAAATAGA
>NW_004955469.1:4523698-4524854 GCF_000276665.1 Chinchilla lanigera | reverse complement strand
TTGACTTATAATTATGGTCTCTAGTTGCATCCATTAACCTATAAAAGGCTCAAGTTTATCTTTTTTATAGCTGAGTAATACTCCATTGTATGAAAATACCACATCTTTTTAATCCATTCCTCAGCTGATAGGCATTTGTGTTGTTTCAAAGATTTAGCTATGACAAATTGTGGTGATATAATCATGGGTACACATGTATCGCTGGATGATGTTTTCAGTTTTTCTGGAAAAATACCCAGAAAGGGAATAGCTGGGTGAAGTGGGACATCTAGTCCTAGTTTTCTGAGGAATCTTCACACTGATTTCTGCAGTGGTTTCACCAGGCTACACTCCCACCAACAGTGGAAAAGGGTTCAAAAATCAGTCCCCCAAATTTCAAAGACCTAATCCAAAAATGGGCGTCTGCGATGAATACACACTTCTTAGATGAAGAGATACAAAGAGCAAATTAATATAAGAAAAAGTGTTCAAAATCATTGGTCATTTGAGAAATGCAAATTAAAATAACACTGAGATTTCATCTCAACACAGAAAGGATGGCTATCATCAAGAAATCAACCAATAACAAATTCTGGAGGGCCTGTGGGGTAAAAGGAACCTATGGTGCATAATCTTGATGATTTTCTGCATCTGCTTGCCAACATTACTGGTAATTTCTGAGTATTGTAGATATCACTAGTACTCTCCTATAACTGCATCTCTGTTCCGTCTTTGCTGTATGAGTCTGAGAGTCTCTCTCATTTGGAGCCATGTGAAAAGAAATGAAACCCTAGCAAAAGCAACATGTATTTGCAGCTGATAAATAAAGAGCCCTGCAGGATTCTCCAGGTTTTTCTTTCTGTGCTATAGCTGTGGTAGACAAGTTTTCTGCCAATATAGTGGAACCAAAGGATGGTACCTAAGTGGGAATCAAGTTCTCTGGAATGTCTACCATATTTATAGTAATTGTTACATAAGTACATTTGGGGATACTTTTGTTTTGTTGAGTCAATGCTATCCCAGTTTTTAAAATCACAGCATAGTGATTAAAAATCTACCGACAAAGAAAAGCCCAGGCCCAGATGGATTCCCAGCAGAATTGTACAAGAAATTCAGAGAAGATTTAATACCAACCCTCTTCAAACTATTCAATGAAATTGAAAAGGAAGCAATTCTC
>NW_004955469.1:4503333-4521378 GCF_000276665.1 Chinchilla lanigera | reverse complement strand
CCTACCACTTTGTTTGTAACTCTGTATTGTCTGTATTGTGCTTGTGATATGTTGTATGTCTGTTAATGTTTCCCTCCTTTTATCTTTAAAATAAAAAAAAAATATATAAAATCACAGCATAGTGCAGGCAGAATGCATAGGTAAGAGTCCATTCATCAGGCTTGGGTTACTTAACACCTGCACATTCCTGGAAGGCCTGACTTTCATGAATGACCTTTGGTGAGCTCCTAGAGTTGGAATGCTTGGGATGTTCTAACAAAGGAGAGTATTTTAAATGTCCAGGACTGAAGAGGGAAGCTATGTGAGTTTGTGTACATGTGCAAACATTGTGATTTATAGTGAACACCTGTTTTCCTTTGGAAATAAGAGAGATAAAACTGGTTCAGGATAATTTGAGAATTCGATTATAGAGCTACTTCAGCTCCAGTGAGTTATGAAGGCTGAAGTGCTTATGTGAGGAGCCTGTGCCCTAAACCTGCAATGCTTATTCTCAAATAAGCTTTGCTGTAGTCTTTGTGTTGCTACAGTACATAGCAGGGAGAATTAACTCTTGCTGGACTGCACTGATAAACCACTTTTGAAAACTTTCTCCTGATTTTCTTAGACTTTGCTTGATAGACCATTTGTTGGTTTTACATTATAACTTTTCACTTATAGACAAAACCGTAAATGATGCATGAGTTCTGTGAATCGTTTTAATGAAACACTAAATCTGGAGTGATTGCACGGACCACCAAAATGGTTTTCAAACCAACATGAAGTACTAGTCCTGGAAGTGGTGTGCTGTCATAGCAAAAGTCTAAAATGTGTGGCCTTGGTGTTATGGGGACCCAGAAAATGGCAGTGGGTACCTGAAGTGACAGAACTTTGGTCATGTGTAATGTAGAATGATAAAATTGATCTGGAAAAATCTGAGAATTGTCTCATGTAAACAGTGAGTTATACTTTAGATCTACGAGTCTACAAAAAAGTCAGAAAGCACATTTTAATGCTCTGTTTGGAATCGACCGGACCACATTTTTCTAAAGAATTTTGAGGGGCTAGGGATTTAGCTCAGCAGCAAAGTGCCTGCCTGGCAAGCACAAGGTCATGAGTTCGATTCCTGGTACCACAAGAAAAAAATATATATATATAGAATTTTGAGAAAGTTGTGAAATCAGTGAGGATCGATTATGGACTGTAATAAAAGAATTACAAACATTCCAAATCTTGAAATATTGGAAAAGCTGGCTGGTCTCAAATTATCAGTGATGAATAAGACATCTTAAAAGTTAAATGGTACTGAAACAACCATGCAAAAATGATTAAATTAAGAGAATTTTCATTTTTCTTAAAATATCACAGAAAACTTGAGCATCTTAGAATAAATATTAGATTAAGATTCAGCCCCCAATCCATTAATGCCAATCTTTAAAATATTTTGAGGTAAAATTCAGATTTATTGTATAATGTTGTCATGTACTATTCAATATGGATTTAGTATGTACATAGGCAAGTAAAAGGAACAAAAAATAAATGAAAAATTTTAGAAACTTACTGGATGTAAATAAGTGAAGAATGTCTTTAATGCAACCACTAATATGATTCCTGACACATTATTCTGAGTTGATTCAAGTATATAAGAGCTCTACTGTGGTTTGTTATTTTCTTTTTTTAATATTGCACTGGTAAAGACACTTCGATCCTAGCCTTGAAAAGCCTGTAGTTCTTTGAGATAAAAAATGATCTTTGTTTTTTCAAAAACACAGGTTATCCTCAGGTAAACAAAAATATCTCAACAAATTCTGAGACAATCTTTCTGCTTAGGACTATAAAGACAATAAGAGTAAAGTGATCTTTACAGATTTTATCACAGATAGAGGGTTTGAATCCAACTTTCATTATGGACTAGCTATGGAAAACTAAGCAATTTAAATAGGAATACTAGCAATGCCATTTCAAGGCCACTGAGAGAATTAAATGCACACAATAACTTGTTTTAATTTCTGCCACATAGAAAACACCCAATAAATGTTCATATTCAATGTCTAACTGATCCTTGGATCTCCATAGTCCTCCAGGTATGAAGTGGTTTGAAACATCTTCCAGGCTACGTGAATGTTCTGCAAACACTTCAGATATAAATGTAAAGAGTAATGAAGGAGAAAGAGAAACAACTTTCCAGCAAGAGAGAGCTTAGAGGGCAATGGAAAAACAGAAAGAATTTCCTCAATAAGGGCAGTACAATAAGGGCAATATTGAGAAATGTTTTCTATTTCTCTGTACACAGATCCATAGTATCTGCCCAGAGGTATTTCAGAATTTACAAAGATCAATAGCCTTTGTATATCTCTCATTTTTCTCCTTTCAGGATGAGGCTATGTTGTTGTTGTTCTTTTATTGTCTAGTTTTGCAATTTTCTTATCCTTACTCTGCCATTGTATACTAAATGCATGTGAGGTAGGTAAGATGATTGTCTTTAGAGGGCATAGATAGTTTGCAATTCAACAGGAGCCACATCTGGATCTGATGAAGACACTCACCAGGTAAATGTCAGTGATGAGAGGGCATGAGTTACAAAGTCTGCCTGAGGCGTTTAGGTTTAAGCCATGATGGACACCCATAAAAATTTCATTATGTTATTATTGTAGTGATTCTGAAGAAGGCCTCAGGTTAGACAATCAAATCCCAAGTGTGCGGTAGGTTCGACAGAGGAGAGATTCCTCTAGAGGGAGTGAATTTGATTTTGTGGTACTTGAGATGGAACCCAGGTTCTTCATACTGAATTAAATCCCCGTTTCTTTTCATTTTTATTTTTTGTTTTAATTTTGGGACAGGTTCTCAGTAAGTTGCTAAGATGCCCAAGCCAGGCTTGAGTTCATGATGTTCGTGCCTCAGCCTCCCAGAGTGCTGGGATTACAGGTATATACCACTACACAAAGAGGTATTTTTTATAAGTAAGAAATTACCATTGTTATGGAAGCAAAAGAGATCTGTGACTATCAGTTAAAATGTCATAATTTAGCTTATCTTCAATGAAGCAATTAGCATTATTGAATAGCTTTGACTTAAAGCTGTAGTCAATAGTTCTAAGGCAAAACTGAAGAGTAAGGGGTACTTTCAAACATACTTTATGAGGTTAATATTAGCTAAGTCAGACAAGGATACCACCAAAAGGACAAGAAAAAGAAAAAGAGGAATGGAAAGTGAAAGACAGAAAATTACAAGCCTGATGAGTATAGACACAAAAATCCTCAAAATAAAAAAGAAGTAATGCAAAAAACTATGAACTCATTGACACATTAGTAGGGTCACTCTACAGGATCAGGTAAAATTTATCCCAGAATGGAAGGATCATCAACATAAATGTGCAAAACCACATTAACAGAATGAAAGACAAAAAAAATTCATATGATTATCTTAGTAGATGTGGAAAAAGTAGTTGACAAATTTTAGTGTCCTTTCATGATAAAAATTTTCAATGAATTCAGTATAGAGGGAACACAGCTCAATACAATAAAGACCATGTGCAACAGATGTGCAGCCGACATTATCCTCTATCACAAAAAGCTGAAAGTTTTTCATCTGAGATCGATAACAGCACCTAGAAAGCAGTTACCACCATTTGTGTTCACTGTAACACTGGAAGTCCTAGTTAGAGCAATTTTGTAAGAGAAAAAAAAATAATAAAAGTTATCCAAACTGTAAAGGAAGAAGGCGTTTCCTCCTATTTATAGAAGAGAGGGCTCAAACACTTCACAAAAAAATCTATTAGCAGGCTTACTTATTTCCCTCAGCTTCACCAGCATTTGTTACTGGTTGATTTCATGGTAGTAGCCATTCTTTCTGGAGTGAGATGATATCTCTCTTGTTTTAATATGCATTTCTCCAATGGTCAGCAACGTTGAGCATTTGGGCCATTTGTTCCTCTTCTGAGACCTGTATATCCATTTCAGATGCCCATTTTTATAGTATCTTTTAATTTGGGTGTCTCCTTTGTTGAAGGATGTGTAAACTGGTATAACCTATGGAAAGCATTATGGAGAAGTTCAGTTGGACTCAGCTATTTCCTTTCTAGGTATCTTCCTAAAAGAGTTAAATTTATCATAGTATAGTGATACATGTATACGCATGTGGACAGCAGCACAATTTAGGCCAGCTGAATCTTGGAAGCAGCCCATATCTCTATCAAAAGATGAACAGATAAAGAAAATGTATTATATACATATAAGAGAGTGCTACTCTACCATACAGAAGGATAAGAAACTGCTCAAAAGGAAAGAACAACTGGGATGCAGGAAGGGGAAAAGAAGGAAGGAAAAAAAAATACACACACACACACACACACACACACACACACACACACACACAATCACTAAAATAATTCTACTACTAATTTCTAATAGTCAATTGAAAGGAACGGTTTGTGCCTTTATTGTTTGATCAGTTTTAGCTGCACCTTGTAATCTGAGCAGCCACTTTGAAGATAACAATATACAATATAATAACCATTGTTAATTTCTTATTATCTTGTTTTGAAATTCTGTATCATTGTTTTTGTTTTTCTTTCTCTTTAAAATAAAAAGAATAAACGAGATATTTTTAGATAGATGGATGTAACTCGAGACCATAATCTTAAGGGCAATAAATCAAACACATCAGTTTAAGTACCACATTATTTCTCTTGTGGGAGAAACCCAAAGTGTAGATTAGGTATAAAACGGAGAAGATAGATATTAAGCTGTAAGAAGAGCTTTTTCAAATGGGAAGAGGAATCATAGCTGAGGGAAAGGTAAAAGGGATTTAAAGAGAAAAACACTGACAGAAAAATGAAATAGAGCTTTTGTAAATGTAGAAAGGAACAAAGGTTTCAGTTAAGGAGAGGAAGGGGACAAAAAAAAAAAACAATGAAAATGTGTTTGTGCATGTCCAACTACCCCAAGATGAATGAGATCAATATGTATCGCAAACATGCACCAATAAAAATAAATACATTTGAATATTTTAGTATTAATAAACAAACAGTAAATTTGCAGGTGAAAAAATCAACATGTAGTGTCTATACAGTAATACAGAATGTCTATGCTAACAATGTATGACCCAGAAAGAAATAAAAAATTCCCATTTATAAAAGCTATTAACAATTAAAATGTTTAGGATAAATTTAACCAAGGAAGCAAAAAACCTGTATAGTGAAAACTGTGAAACAATGATGAAAGAATTTAAAAAAACACAGAGATAAATGGAAAATATTCCCAGTTCATGGGTTGAAAGAGCTAATACTTTTAAATTTTGATACAATTCAAAGTGATCTATGGTCTCAATGCAAATCCATTAAAATTTCAATAATGCTTTTCACAACAGAAAAAAAATGTTAATATTTATGGAAACACAAACAACCCTAAACAGCAAAACAATATTGAACAAAAATTTATAGTCATCATACTACCAAACCTCCAAATACTCTGAAAAGCTATAGTAGTCAGAGCCCTATGATGCTGTTATAAAAGTAAATAGACCAATGGAAAAGACTAGAGACTCTAGAAATAAAAGCCTGCATTTATAGTCAATTGTTTTTAATAAAGCTATAAAAATAGGGAAAAGACAGTTTCTTTATTAAAAGGCATTGATAAAATTTTATATCCACATATAGAAGAATGCAATTAGAGCCTTATCTCACAGCATACATGCAAATCAATTCAAAAAGAATTACAAACTAAATTTAAAATTTGAAATGTATAACAGGCTAATGTCTCCAGCATATTGGTGTGGGCAATTTTTTTTTTTTTTTTTTTTTTGTAATTGCACAGAAAACAAAAGCAAATCTAGACAAATGAGATTGCTTCAAGCCACAAAGTCTCCTGAAAAACAAAGGAAATAATCAACAAAGAAACAAACTCCCAACTGAGAGAACCTATTTGTAAACTATATACTGTATGATAGATCTGAAGTGCCCAGTCCCCCTCCCCCCCATGTTAAAGACTTGGTTGCTAGCAGATAGCATATCCTTTATAAGGCATACTGGAAGGAAGTTAGGTCATTCAGTATATGCCCTTGAAGAGGATATTGAGACATCAGCCTCTCTCTCTCTCTCTCTCTGTCTCTCTCTGTCTCTCTCTGTCTCTCTCTGTCTCTCTCTGTCTCTCTCTCTCTCTCTCTCTCTCTCTCTCTCTCTCTGTCTCTCTCTCTGTCTCTCTCTCTCCTCTCCTTCTTGGCTACCATGAAGTGAGCACTTGTCTCTGCTGCCCACTTCCATCATGGTATAGTGCACTACCCCCGGCCTCAAAACAATGGATGTAATGAACCATACACTGAAACCTCTGAAACGATAAGCCCTTAATAATACTTTTCCTCTTCTAGATTGTTAATCTCAGATATTTTGTCACAGTGATGGAAAGCTAGTTACAATACGCTATATCTGATAAGAATATAATATACAAAATATACAAGAAACTCAACTCAATAGTAAGCATTCAAATAACGTGAATAAAACTGAATGAAGAACCACAATAGACATTTCTAAAGATGATAACAGAAATTGCTAAAAGATTTATAAATAAATGCTTGAGATGTTGAATCATCAGATAAATGCAAATTGAAATCATAATGAAATTCACCCCATACTTTTTAGGAGGACTACTATCAAAGAGATGACAGTTACATGTTGATGAGGCTGTGAAGAAAACATAATTCTTGCATTCTATTGGTGGGATGTGGGTGAAGACATTATGGAAAACAGTAATCAAATAATTAAAAATACAACCACCATATGATTCAGCAATTCCACTACTGAATACGTATCCAAAGGAAATGTAACTATTATGCTAAAATACATCAACACCCCTTCCATTTATTGCAACATTACTTATAAATAGCTACATCCGAGAGTCAAATTAAATGTTTTTTAATGGACAAATGGATAAATAAAATGTAAATATACACAATGGAACACTATTCAGTCTTTAAATAAAAAAGGAAATTCTGTCATTTGTGACAATATGGATGGGCTGGATGACATTATGTTAGTGGAAATGAGTCAATCATGGAAAGGCAAATGCTACACAGTCTCATATGTGGAATCTAAATAGTTGAATTCTGAAGTAGAAACTAGAATGATGGCTACTACATGTTGAGTGTGAGGTGGATTTAGAAAAGAGGTTGGACAAAGAATACAAAATTTCTGTAAGATAGGAGAAATAAATTCCAGAGGTCTGCTGTACAATAATATAACAACAATAGTAATAAAAATATATTGCATTCTTAAGTGTAGATGAGATTTTGTGTTCTCAGCACAAAAATATGTGAGTTAATGAATATGTTAATGAACTCAATTTAGCTTTTCAACGGTTTACACATATTTCAACACACTTTGCTGCATGCAGTAAAGATATACAAGATTTGTCAACCAAAAATAAATAAATTCTTTTGGATACCAGGATTTGAATTCAGGACCTTGTGCTTTCCATGCAGGTGCTGTGCTGCTGAGCTATATCCCTGGTGAAATTAATTTTAAAAATTCTAAAGATGTACTTGAAACTTTTCTCCATAAGGTAATATAATAATAATTATACCTTTGACGATCTGAAGTCTACTGTGGATCAATATATTCAACTTGGAAAAGCATGGTTCAAGAGTAGTTCTAAACTGAGAGGTTTCAAATTATAGTATACTACTTTGCATCATGATAATGTGCGTGGATTTCTTTCTAAAAATTACAGAAAAACATTGTACAACATTAATCATGGGAGAAATATATGACATACATTTTACAAATATTCTGAGCTATGTGCATTTGCAAACAGAAAAAGTATAGCTATATGGTTCTTCAAAAAAAGTGTGTTAATGCTAGTAGAATAGATGGAAAAGTAGGGATTGATTCTACATGTATCTTGTGGTTTGACACAGTAAGACTTGCTGATTATGTAAGGAATTGAAGTAGAATTTTATTTCTGTGGAATGAAATATAATTTCTCAGAAAGTCAAGAGACTATACACACTTTTCTGTATTTACAAAGCTAGAAATTTGCAAAGGTCTTGGGATTTATCCCTTGTAAATGTCAAGGGTATTATGATAGCTTCTTATTGTAGAAAATTTGAAAAATACAGATGTACCCAAATGTCACTTAGAAGTGGCTATGAATCACATCCATGCTACAATTACATTTTTAAAGCATTTCCAGTTTCATCTCCTATGGTATTCTCTTCCCCAGCACAAGCAAGAATGTACAGTTCCAAATTAACACCACCCCCATACATACAATTTTCACTTGGAATACCCAAAGGAGGACTTCCCATAGGCCTTCAAAATTTCTGTAATTCTTCATCCTCTCTTCTTTTGGCCTCAAAATTTTAAAATATTCCTTGCCTTGCCACTCCTGCTCCTCCCCAACACACAGACATAAACTACTTTAGAATCTCAGGGCTCATGCTTCTATAAATTTTGTCTAGTGAGCACTAACATCCACAGCGTGGTATTTTAAAATGATAATTTAAATATTTCATGGGGAAATCTGTTTTTCCACCTTTTGCCACTTACATCTTGTCCCAGCTATTCTTGGAAAACCAGTCAGTCATAATTGGGCCCCCACTTCTATACACATGACATTGTACCTAAATTCCATAGGTAATAATTTTCCTTCATTTACATTTTAATTTCACATATCAAGACCACATCAGTAGATATTTCTCTGTCCAATCTAGTTTACAGCTGATTAGCATTCTATAACAGAGACAGAAGAAGCACATTAAAGTAGTCACCTGACCTCTTCTACCTCTTAACTAGCTACACTAAAATCTTGAAATTGTTGAATGCCTTCTCACTGCCCTCTAGTAGAGTCCAAGTTTCTTTATGTGCTTCTGGGTGGATTTGGAATTTGCAAGTACTTTTTTGTATAGCTTCATCTCTTTTTTCCCTACAAACATGCACTTTATAGACTAATCATTATGAAAGTTATGTGTTCCTTAATGTGTCAAGGGTCTCTCATTCCAGGGCCTTTTTATGCCTTTGCCTTTTTTGTTGAGAGAATGTTTTTTGCATTTGTTTGAGATTTCTGTTTAATGCTTCTTATTGTCCACATCTTTTAGGACTTCTTTCCAATGCAAATTTTACTATACAGTTACCACCTTAGACCACATATCACATTTACATTGTAATTGTGTGCTTCGTTATCAACAGACCTCACTTGACTCTGTAAGGACAGAGAGTCTCCCTTTCCCAGCACTTAGTAGGCATCTAAAAAATTTTCACTGACTTCATGCGATGCTAGTCTCCTGTATTCAAAATTCTCCTTTGTCATCTAAGTACAAGCCACTAAGTAACAATGTGCATTTTATTGAGGATATAAAACCATCTCCATGAAAATATATGAAACATATGTCTCCTCACTGTTTCTCTGTAGCATTGAAAAACAGAGGAAAACCAATTTAAAAAGATAAAAAATTCTAATATCTAATGTTGTACTTTTTTCAATGACCTATATTTATTTGGTAGATAGACCAAGTGAAGTTATGATCAGTTAGAAATATTGGTAGATGATAGAGCTGGATAGATAATCCTATATTTGGAAGCATCTAATTATAGTATTTCATTTGTTTTTGTATGTTTTGTTTTTTAGCATTTTCTTGAGACCCCTTTCCACTTAATTAAAGTCATATGAGATTGAATAATAAATTCACATCATCTCTTTAGCCTTCACATTCAGTAGCACATGTTACTTCCACTTTTTTGTATTATAAATAATCCCTTAGTAAACATTTCTGTCAAAATCTTTTCCTGAATCTGGAGGTTTTATTAATCTTTCCCACTTTTATATCTTTTTCATCAGTGGCTGGTATTCCAACAGGAACTCAGGGATCTTCTACTTACCTACATTGGGGCACATTGTCAGAAGCCAGCCAATTATTAGTGACATTGTCTAGCTTGGTGAAGTAACGTGCAAGCTACTCAGTTCAGAGAGACCAACTAAGGGGATTTTTTGTGAAGATGAAAATACACTTACTTTTCTTGAGTCTTGGTTTCCTTATTCTTCTAACAAGTCACTGTAGTACCTGTCATACCCTGCACATGGTTTTAAAATGTTGCACATATTTTATAACTATAAAGGGACAAAATATAAGCACCTGAATTTTAGTGAATGATATTCTGTGCATACAAGTGTGTGTGTTGAAATGTGTGATTAGTTTTATCTAACTTGAAATTACTTAATGCCACATATATTATGGGAATTGAGTTCCTATGCTTGATTTACACACTGTGGGTTTAGGTCATGTTCAGCGTCAGTGTATAAGACTCTTACTGGTTTTGAGTTTCAGGTACAATCTCATTTTGTCTTCAGTTTCAAGATAGGAGCTCTGTCTTGCTAACCTTTCCACATTTTGCAAAATTTCGAGAAATTTTCAGCACACAGTGAATAAACAGTAAGTTTATTCCTCTTACTTACAAAGTCACATATCCTCCCCCTCCCCCACTGACAGATTAATACAGATAAAAACTGACAAATGGTTACAGGCATCTTCCAAACAGATTTCAAAAGATTGTGTGTGTGTGTGTGTGTGTGTGTGTTTGTAACGGAGTATGTCATGTAATAGACATGATTTTTAAGAGGGCATGTGTGAGCATGCATGAGTATATGTCTACATTTGTGCATACGTAAGACAGTTGTAGTAGAATATATACATATATATTGCATTTTTAAATGGAGTTTCTATATGATAAGCTGCCAGTCAGTGAATTTCTAGTTAATGGAAATTAGGGAGAGGCTTACTGTTTTCCTGAGGTTTGCACTCAGAAAGGAAATGGATGATGGGTTACATGCAAGCCCCTGCCTGGCCCAGTGCTGTGTGAAGCTGTCATCTTCCTATCAGGACAGAACCTCACCCAGCAAGGTGCAGACACTTCACTGTATTAGCTAGAACAGTACGTTCAAGAGGAGAATAGACATGTATTATTGTAAGGAAAATTAACAACCAGTGTCTAGGAGAGAGAGAATTGAAAATAACAGGCCAGGTTTAAGAGACCTTTTGTTTGGACCTACATTTTTTTACCTAGAAATGGACACAATTACTGAAAACTAGAAATGAAGCTGGGCTTTATACAATGAAATGAGATAATTTCACAGCCAAAACAAGTGGGCTCACATAGAAAGGAAAGCCATTAAAATATACCTAAGCAGTAAGTTAATGGAGGAGAAATTCAATTTGAAAATGAGAGAACATTTTTAGATAGAAAGGGCAGGCAGTGGAACAGTGTGCTTAATGAGGTACAGTAGATATATTCAAGTTTAATCTAGATAATTTTAGATAATTACAGAAAAAGCTTAGGCCAGGAATTTTTTTCCTGCTTCCCCCCACTCTAGCTTGATATGAAGTATTTGACTGGATCAGTAAAAACAAAACAAACAGAACACTATAATTCTATTATCTATTGTTTAATATAAACTCTTTGAGTAACAAACTAAAAAGTTCAGAGTTTTTCCTCTATGGGCTAGGTGTCAGTCCACAAAAATAAAAACCTGTATTGTTGTCAAATAATGCTTCCAAAAGAATATCCTTGCTCATGACCCTTCTACTCTGTCCAAACAATAAGCTCAGCTTGCTTGTTGCTCTTCCCTGTCTGTAGCCACAGACTGTAAGTCTGTAGCAGGAAATAATGTTGCAGGCAAAGGATGCATCTAAGCTGGTCTCAGGATCTCCTAGGGATAAAACTTCCCGGAGGGATGCTGCAGTGCTGGTGGTAGGCTTTGCATTCACTGTAACATCCGATTCTTTGTTCCCTTGAAAATTTTATTTATGTTTTGCACTTTGCAGCAGACATTGGGAATGTTCATTAGTTTTCTAACAGCTTGTAAGATTGCCTCTCCTCTACTGTCTGCCAGGGCTTTGGGGTACAGGACATCACAGCTGCAGATTGTGCAAACGCAAGAAGGGGTGCTGCACAGGACGAAGGTGGCCTTGATTTCTGTGGCTTCCAGTCTGTCATGACACAGAGGCTGTCAACAGATAAAGGCTTATCTCAGAGGTTCTATGGCTTGAACTTATTTTCTGCCCAGTAGTACTTATACTTCTGTTTGAGGGCTGTGTGAAATACCTTTCCAGGGTCCTACTAAAAAGACCCTTAGCAGCTCATATGATATATTCTGCTCCATAGAAAAATGTAGTGGAAGAGCTGGGGATTTAGCTCAGCAGCAAAAGCGCCTGCCTGGCAAATGCAAGGTCGTGAGTTCGGTTCCCGGTACCGGAGAAAAAAAACAAAAAAATTAAAAAAAAAAATAATGAGAAAAATGTAGTGAAATGGTTAAAGATGCAAAATAGGAAAGATGAACACCTGGCTTTGACTTCTGAATTCACTGCTTGTATAGTGAGCATTCATAGAGAGGTTGCCTTATTTCAGTAAGACATAGTTATCCTTAAAGCAGCCTCATAACCTCATTTCCTTCTCACATCACTGGGAGAAATAAATGAGAATATATGGATTGCTTGTAAGCATCAACCTATAAATTTATTTTATTTTAACTTACTGCTGATGACAGATAAATGTTAATCATGACCAAAAATAAGACTGTTATTATTATTATTATTATTATTAATTATTTCAAGTTAGAATTATTTAAGGGTGCTACTAGCATACATATGGCTTTAGTTCAGGTCTCCTCATATAGATGAGTTCTATATTGACTGTCTAGAATAGCTCCAGCTCTCTAGCACTATAGACAAAATATTTTTCAATCATCTTTCAATTCCCACCTTTTATTTCTGGAAACTCAGAAAAAGCTGCTGAGATTCAGAAGTTACATGACGTGTGTGTTTTTAAAAATAAAGGATCATGACATTAAGTTCAGTTTACACACATGCCACACAACATTGTCTACTCAGAAAAATAAAGCAATGTTCATATACTCAATATAGTTGCTTTCTCAATGGCTTGCATGCTTGCAAATAGAAATATTAGCTGAAAAAAGGTACCACAGAGTAAACAATATTTTAGTCTATTTTCACTATTGTGGACAGCTTCAGAGCATCAGAGATCTGCCATTGGTTCCTGCAGCTGAAAAAAATGATTGGGTAACTTAATGGATCATTAAAATTGGAACAGAAACCACATAGCAAAGAGGACATTGGAGGGATCTTGCTCCCCTCACTGTGAGGCTTGCAGCTGTGGTGGTAGTGTGTCCTCACATCTAATTCAATGAGCAGTAAACTCTAAGAACTGTGCAGTCAAAAGTTGCATGTGGAAAAGTTGGTAGAGGCCAGGGCATATGTTATCTTACCTACATGGCTTTTATATTAATAATCATGCTTATTAATGTACCATTTACAGTCACTTCTGTGTAGAATTGGCTTTTGGTATCTATGGGTTCCTCACGCACACATGTAACCAACCACCGATCAAGAACATTTACAAAAATTGCTTGTGTACTACATAGCAACATTTAAGTACTTTTAAGGTTTTTTTAGGTAAAGAGGGAAATGCTTTTATTTTTAACAAGGCCAGAAAAAGCGATCACAGCTTTGACAATGTAACAGAAGAATTTATTAAAGATGATAAAGGTCAGAGTAAAATCATTCTCCTGGGTCGAGTAAGGAGTCAGAAAATTACGGGAAAGTGTTTCAAAACTATCTATAGAGTACATACAAAGAATTAGTGGAAGCTGCCCTCTTGAATACTGTCATAATTATAACAAATTATTTGAATTAATTTAACAAGGAAAGGCTATGAGTACTGTTGTAAAATGTTTAAATTATCAAAAAGTTTTGGGGTAAATTGAGTATTATAGTTAGAGAAACATGTTTTACCTGTTGTCTCAGGGAATATGCTATGGGAATTTTATAAAATGAGACTACAAGCCCAACTACAGGGCGGATTCCCCTAATTGGGGAAAAGAAAGGCACATCTCAAAATGTAGAATCCAGACTCGGGCTGCATTTTGAGTTGAGAAAAGAATAACTCTAAATGGGATTACTCAGCTCAGGAGCATAAGGGGGAAATATTTTGACAGAACCTAAAATGAAAAACAACATATTTCACACTATAGAGGATTCTAGTAAAGCCTGAAATGTATACTATAAAAATGTAAAAAGACTATTCTACAAAGAAAATTAAGCATGGCTTCTTTCTCAACAGTCTAAACAATGAGCACATTTATACATCACAAGGACCCCAAGGAATATTGTGAGGCCAACACCCAAGTTGGTAGAACAGACAGAATTAGGTTGATGGGTGTTGCGGGATACCAGGAAATTGAAGACACCCAAGTATGACGGAATGAGGTCAAGCAATATTTGGAGAGTAAATAACTAGAGTTGTCCAAATTATGAATCAGTGTATTTTGCCAGTAGGATTGCCTGTCATCGATATAAACACTCCACTGTTTATAAGAAAAAGCAACATTGGCAGAAATGTATTAGACACAGGGTAGACAAAGAAAACCTGATAATAGAAAAATCAGGAATTTGAATGCTGTAAAGAATAGCACGGCTACTGGTAGGGTGCCCTGTTATTCTCTATTACAAATAATATAAACAACTAAAAGAATCCTTTGTGATTAAACTATGAGGCTGTATCCACCCTTAGTGCTAATACATCCATCCTTCTGGAGAACTGGTGCCTAGTAAGACATCCTTCTCCTTCCTCTTTCTCTTATTATTCCTCTCCCTTTTTCTCAAGGTTTGTCTTCATCCCCTTGGTTTTGACAACTTTTTTTGAGATGGAGATCACAAAAAACAATTACTATAAAATAAGGAATTAAATGACCTTTATCAAAATTAAATTTGTCTCCTTTTCCTGTTTCCTTTTGCTTTTCCTTCACCTTTTTCTTCTTTTTGTCCAGCATTCCTCTCTTTTGTCTTTTCTCTTTTCAAAGAAACAGAGAAATATGTGACTTCTTATTTGTGAGAGAAGTACAATAACATAAGAAATGGTGACAGGAGATTTTCATTTAACATTTTCTATTTTTAAGATTGACTTGAAAATTGCATATCTTCATTTAATGTCTTAGGCTTTGCATATGATTTTATTCTGGAAAATATGATAATGGAAAATGATTTATATTCAAATTGCACCATATCTTTATTGACATTTGCTTCAATCTCGGTGTCACTTGGTCCAATTTCAGAATCTCTGAAAGATTGTTTTGGACAAAGTGGTTTAAGATAATTTGGAATGAGACATGGAAAAACTTCTAACCTTAAAATGACTGTGATTCTAGAATAAATTTGATTTGTGTACTGTTATAACCCACTTTGGACTTTTAGAGCAAACTCTGTATTATATAGTAGTATTTCTAGTAAAATGATCCAGGAAAGTCTTCTATTATTTGGAAAGTGGTCTCATGAGGGGACAGCAGGGTTAACTACACTTTGGTTGACCATAGCCTGCTTGCTAATTTCAAGGAGTTAGGTGATGGGAAATATCTTTTTAGGGGATACTTCCTTTCAAGCTGTCATTTTTTTACATGGGTTGAAGACCCATTAATATACCAAATCTTCCTTTCTTCTTTACTATTACCATGTCAAGGTGGATTAAGTTATCTTACCGGTAAGTGTAGAAGATCTGGATTCAGTAGCCAACCCCCTCATATGGCATGGTGACCACCCAGTCCCTACGCATTTCATTCCCTTCGGCTAAGCATGGAGAGTAGAGAAAGTAGACTCTTTCTCATGAGGGTGGGGTTAGTTTGTCAGTCTTTAGGAGAAAGTTCACTTTGGGGAATTGCTGGCAGCAAGAAGCTCTGGACAAGTTGATTTCTTCTTGAAGGGCACTTCTGCCTGTGCTGGAGCTGCATAATGAACTCTGCCTGAACAACAAAGTGATGGTGCATTGAGAAAGTACTTCAGGCTCTCTAATGTTGGCATGGAGATGGGCTACAAACTCTCTTACGACAAAGGCAAGGCCTAATTCAAAGAGAAACAAATGACAGTTCAGGGCAGGCCTGCCAAAATCAGTCAATGTAGACCAAATACCTATCAAACCATCAGGGTTTCCAGAGTCACGTGATTTCAATTGTCTTACCAGCAGTCTTTCTGCCATGTAAAAATGGGAACCATCTGCAGAGAGCTCTGTGTTTATAACAAAACACTTTTTGAATTAGTAACATAAAGTAAATTATATTTTCATGATTTTAAGTCACTATACAATTAATAAAATAGAATTGCTCCTACAAATGTTTAAAAAGCTCTTAAGCAACTAAATGAAATTATGTAGAAGTTTGGCTTTTAAAATATATTTTATCATTAATTGACCCATGGTAATTGTTCATACTTATGGGGTACAATGTGACATATCAATACATGTATATAATATATAATGACCAGATAAGAGTAATTGGCATAATGATCTCTGAGACATTTATCCTTTCTCTGTGTTGAAAACCTTCAACATCCTCTCTGATGAAATTTTACTTTTTATAGTACAAAGCATAGTTACTTCAAAACTTTAACTCAATAAACACCAGACATTGTATTTTATGAATATCCTTAAAACTTTAAAATAATACTCACCCTTTTAGTTAACACATAAATTACCATGAGATCTTTTATTTAATAAATAAGTAAACGTTGAAGGCAATAGCAGTAGTTTGAAATATTTGATTTCATAGCTAACCAGTTCACTAGTTTTCTTTAGTAATTTATTAAAAAACTGACAACAAAAGATTAACTTGCAAGATTTTTTTTAGTCCCTAAATGGTTTCTAAGTTTATAATTAATGAGTCTAAAGAAATAAACCTGTTTTTTCACTGTCAGTTTGTATGTGAGCTATTAACACCTGAACAATCGATCATTTAATTTATCATGTTTTTCACATTATGTTCCATAGATCATTGATAAGAGATTCTTTAACTCAGTTTTAAACAAACATTTATTGAATAATGCACAGAATTAATTTCAGTATTTATAAAGGAATATGTGTCAATGTCATAACTTTCTCAACCATGTCCAATTGTTCTCCATCCTCAACAATATTCTATTCATTTTTCTTAATGAAATTCATTGCTGAGAGAGGTAAGAACTTTACTTTGTCCTGCAAACTTGATGGTTGAATGTGTTATCTTTCATATTCACATTTTATTATTAACAAATGATTCATCTCTACACATAAAATTCACAGATTAATAAGTGAAAAGGCTTTCATTAATAATTAATGACATTTTCTTTATTTGCTGATGACTGAAATTCAGTGAGCTGAGAACTTTCCTTAATCTTTTTAAACAATATCTATCAATATTCTGTGTGAGTTCCATTACAGTGTATTCCTATGACATTATAAAGCTACATATATCTTGTCAAAATATTTTGAATAGGCTAATCAAATTTATCCAAATTTTATTAAATCTCCACTTTGACAAAGTAACAGTAAGATATAGAAATAGAAAGGATGTATGGTATTATTTTTTCCCATCAGATATTAGTAGTAGTATATACCACATTACTATTCTTGTGGTTTATAGCTAGATGTCCCTTAAAACCTCCTGGGCTCTTATGTGAGGCTTTTGGAAAGTGATTGGGTCATGGGGCCATGACCCTTACCAGTGTATTCATCCACTGATGAGCTTATTGCTAATAAGATGTTGGGATCTGAAGCCTGGTTTGAGGAGGTGAATCACTTCATCATGGGCTGGAAGGGTTGATCTTCCTCTCTCCTCTCTTAATCTCTTTCTCTCTTTGATTCCAGCCTTCCTTAGCATAAACTGTTTTCCTCTGCGATGCCTCTTTGTCATGATGCCCTGCCTGGGAAACAGCCATCTATGGACTGACTCCTCTACTAACTGTGAGCCAAAAATAAAACATTACTTCTTTGATTTATGCATGTCACGTCTTGTGTCACTAAGACAATTCTCATTCTATTAATATATATGCTCAACAAAAGCTCCAAGATCTTAGCATGCCCCAGCACCTTTCTTAGACCCAAAGATGGAGTGATGTTAAAGACTATGCTCTTTTCTTTGCCTTGAAAATCTAGAGGACATGTAAAAAATAATAGACAGATATTTTAGATTTAAATAGTAAGTGCACTAGTTTTTGTAAATTGAGGTAAATCTGAAATTAAATTTCTTTGCATACTCTTCTTTGTAG
>NW_004955469.1:4493917-4502428 GCF_000276665.1 Chinchilla lanigera | reverse complement strand
TCCTTTCCTTTCCTTTCCTTTCCTTTCCTTTCCTTTCCTTTCCTTCCCTTCCCTTCCCTTCCCTTCCCTTCCCTTCCCTTCCCTTCAGTTCCCTTTAGAGCAAAACTGATCCAAAGCATTACTTGCATTCACTGCTACTTACTTCTCCCTTTTTGTGTCTTTTGAATTTACTTCTGGAAAACGAGCTTTTCAAAGTCATCAGTGACAGCCTCATTCTTAAATTCAATAATCAGCTTGTACATTTCATCTTACCTGGCCTGTCAACAGCACATAACAGTTTGATTGCTGTTTCCCGCTAGAAAGAATTTTTCTTCTTTTAGGTCACCACAATCTCCTACTCTTTCTCCGAACTCATTGTAATTCTATAGTCTCTGTAGTGATGTTTTCATGAAAAAAAAAAAAATGCTTGCAGGGTGTGCTGGTGCATGTCTATAATCCAAGCACCCACACCTGGGAGGCTGAGGCAGGAGGATTGCTATGAGTTTGAAGCCAGTCTACATAGTGAGTTCAAGGACAGGCTGAAGTACACAGTGAGGTCTCAAAATAAACAAATAAACAAACAAATAAACAGCAAAATAAATTTTTATTACTAAATAAAAGTATAATAATAGTTATTGCACTGTGAATGACTCTCTTCAAAGAAGAACCTCAGAAAAGACAAAAACCAAAGAATATATTACAAAAAATAAACAGATAATAACAAACTTTATTTTCAGTGAACAAAATGATTAGATATAAAACAAACAAATTCACATATATATTGATTTAAAAATATGCAATTTGGAGACTTTCTCTCTACTCTTCATATTTGTCTCTCTTCTATTTTGTTTCCTGTCTCTCTCTCTCTCATATATATATATGTATATTATATATATTATATGATGTTTCTAATATTAGAAACCATGTAATTCTTGAGTTTATATGTTGGACTTATTTCATATAACCTTATGTTCTCAAGTTGAATCCATTTACCTACAAATGCCCCAAGTTTATCTTTATGGCAGTGTAGTACTCCATCGTGTATAAATACCACGTTTTCCTCATTCATTCATCTGTTCATGGACATACACACTATTTTCAAGACTTGGCTATTATAAACATGGATATGCATGTATCACTGTAAAATGATCACTTTAAATCGTTTGGAAAGATACATAGGAGGAGAAAAGCTTGGTCAAACGAAATTTCTACTTTCAGTTTTTTGAGAAACCTCCACACTGATTTTCACAGTGGTTGTACTAATTTACATTCCAGCCAATAATGTAGTAGAATTCCTTTTCCCTACATCTACACCAGTACTTGTTATTATTACAGTTTTTGATGATACTCATTCTTTGATAGTGTAGCTTTAATTTCCATTTATCTGATAACCATAATGATGAACACTTTTGCATGTGTTTATTGGTCATTCATATTTCTTTTTCTGAATAATGTCTATTCATTTCAGTTGTCCATTTTTTGATTGGGTCTTTTTTAAGTGGAGGCATAAGTTTTTGGAATTCTTTATATATTCTTGTTGCCAGTCCTCTGGAAAGTAGCTGGAAATAATTATTTTCCATTCTGTAGATTGTCTCTTTACTTGGTTTTATACTTTGCTCTGCAGAACATTTTTAATTTAGCATGTTCCCATTTGTACATTGTTTGTATTATTTCTTGTACTGTTGGGTTTCACCTCAGAAAGTCCTTGCCTATGCTTATGCCTTCAAGACTTATGCCTATTTTATTTTCCATAAGATTGTGTTTCTGTATTAACATTTAGATCCAAGGTCCATTTTGATTTTAGTTTAGTACATGGTGAGATATGTGCATCTGGACTCAATCTCCTGCATGTGGATATCCAATTTTCCTAGCATTGTTTATTAAAGAGGCTGCCTTTCCTCCAGTGCATGTATTTGGCTCCTGGTCAAAATAAAACAGTTATGTGCCTGGGTTTGTTTCTGCTTCTTTTATTCTGTACTATTGATCCAAATGCTTATTTTTGTGCTAGTACCATAGTACTTTAATCACTCAAGCCCTACAGTAATTCTTCAAGTCTGGGATTGTGGTGACACCCACTTTGCTTTCATTACCAAGGGCTGCTTCTGCTCTTCTGGGCCTCTTTTGATTGCTTTCTCTAGCTCTGTGATAAATGAGTTTGGTATCTCAATTGGAATTTTCTTAAATATATATATCCATTTTGGAAGTAAAACAATTTCAATTATGTTGGTTCTGCCTATCTAGAACAGGGGATATTTTTCCATTTTCTAATGCCCTCCTCAATTTCCTTTTTCAGTCTTATAGTTCCAGTGCAGAAGATTTTTAATTCTTTAGATAATACCTAAGTATTTAAATTTTTGTTGCTATTGAGGATGGTATTGTTTTTTCAGTGAGTTCATTATTATTGCATAGAAACACTATTGATTTTTGTATGTTTATTTTGTATCTTACTACAGTGTTTATTTGGGTTATCAATACCTGGAGTCTTTGGTAAAATTTTTTTGGTTTTGTTGGTAGAGAATCTTGTCATCTGCAATTGCTCATATTTTGCCTTTGTCCTTTCATATGTGTTAACCTTTTATTTCTTTCTCTTACCTGATTGCTCTGACTAATAGGTAGTAGATTGGACTTGATGATTTTTATCGTGTTGAGATAAAGACCTTCTATGCCCATTTCTTCAGGGTTTTTACCATTTGTGTTGGAGTTTGTTAAAGGCTTTTCCTGCATCTTTTGATTTTGATCCTTCCTTCTGCTTACACAATAAATTACATTTACTCATTTGTATGTGTTGAACCATCCTGCATACCTAAGATAAACTTACTTGGTCAGGTGTATGAACTTTTTGATGATTTGTCCATTTTGTTTGAGAATAGCTTGTTAAGGATTTTTGCATTTATGTATATTAGAGAAATGTGCCTATAGGTCTCTTTTTTGCTTCTATTTTAGTCTAGTTTGGGGATCATAATAATGTTAGCTTCTGAAAATGATTTTGGAAGAACTCTTTCCCTCTTAATGTGTCTATAAATTTGAGGAGCATTGGCATTAGATTTTCACTGATGTTCCTAGAGAATTCAGCTCTGAATCCAGCAGGTTCTGGGCCTTTCTTTGTGGTAAATTCTTTTCATTATTACTCCTTCAGTTAAATTTTTTTGGACTATTTATATTTTTAAAACCTTTTGGTTCAGTTTCAGAAATACACATGTATCTAGGAATCTCTCCATTTTGTCTGAGTTCTGCACTGCTTTGACATACATGTTTGTGAAGTAGTTGCAAAAATTTTCTAAATTTTGGCAATGTCCTTCATGATTTTACATTTTTCAATTATAATTGCATTAATTTGTATCTTTTCTTTCATTTTCTGATAAGATTAGCTAAAGATTTTTCTCTTATTTAGTTTTGACTTGTTTAGCTTCAAAGAATTAGTTCTTCAATTAATTGATTCTTTGTATTCCTCATTTGGTCTCCATTTCATTAATTTCTGTTCTGCTCTTAATAATTGCCTTCTTTATACATGCTCTGGGTTTGGATTGTCCTCCTTTTCCAAGACCTTGAGATGCATCATTAGGCTATTTATTTGGGCTTGTTCTATTTTTGTGATGTGGACATTCACAGTTATAAACTGCACTTTTTTGACTGCTTTGTCTGTATTCTATAAATTCTGTATTTTGTACTGTTATTATCACTTAACTCTAGGAATTGTCTTATTTCTTCCTTAATTTTCTCTATGATTCATTGATAGTGCAAGGATATATTATTTAATTTTCATATGTTTTCATAGCTTCTCTGGTTTCCTTTTCTATTGATTTCCAGTTTCATTGCCCTGTTATGTGATAATGTACATGGTAAAATTTTGATTGTTTGCACTTGGTTAGGCATATTTTATTCACTCATATGTGGTTTATTTTGGAGAAAATACCAAGCTTGTTTGATAGGAATGTGCATTCTGCTGTTGGGTGTAACACTCTGTACAATAAGTCCCCGACTTATGAATGAGTTCTATTCTGGGAGAATGTTCAGAAATTGAACTTGTTTGTAAGTCCAATAAAGTGAGCCTTGTATACCTTTGACACAAGTATACAATTAAAGCTATATAATTTAAAGCATAACAATCAAACACACACACACAAAGGAAGTTCCCAACTGTACTGTACTGCTATACACTAACACACTGTATGGTAAGGATACAGCAGAACAAACTGAGATAGTATCCAGAAGATCAGTGAGCTACATTCACAATTCCTTCACCTCTATACCATTGTATACACTACATCATTGAATGTTCATGTATGAGGTCTATTTGCATTTACCAAAGTTCACAACTGTAATGTTTGCATGTCACAGACTTACTGTATATATCTATTAAGTCTATTTGTTCAAAGGTTTAGTTCAACTCTAGTATTTCCTTGTTATGTTTTTTATTTAGTGATATGTCTATTTGTGACAGTGGAGTATTGAGATCCCCACTATAATTATATGGATGTTTATGTGACCTTTTATGTCCATTAGAGTTTGTTTGCTGAAGTTGGGAGAACTATGGTTTGGTGCATATATGTTTGTAATTAACTCTTCCTGTTGAATAGTTCCATTACCAATGCATAATATTCTTCTTTGGTTCTTTTGATAAGCTTTGGCTTGAAATCCAATTTGTCTGAAAATAAGATAATTAGTCCTACTTATTTTTGGATTCCCTTTGCTTGGAATACTGGTCACCATCTCTTGATTTCTGGTTCATGATTTCTTTTCCTGTTAAATGTGTTTCTTGTATACCCCATACCACTGAATCTTATTTCCTGATCCATTCTGCTCATCTGTGTCATTTGATTGGTAAGTTGAGTCCATTTACATTGATAGTTATAATTGATAGGTACTGATGTATTCTTATTTTTATATTAATTTCTTATTGCTGTTTTACTTTCTCTTTTACTTAATTGCTAATCCTATTTGTTGTATTTTCCGGTATTGTTAGCTTCACTGTCTTCTAGCATAGCCATTAATGTCTTAGAGAGCTGGTTTGGTGGTCATTAATTTCTTTAGGTTTTTTTTATAATGGGAATATCTCATTTCTCCATCAATCTCGAAACATAATTAGCAGGATATAATACTCTAAGACCTTGAAATATTTCTTTCCATGCTCTCCTTGCCTTAAGGTTTGTGATGAGAAGTCTGCTGTTATTCTGATGAGTTTCCCTTAGTACATGATGTGTTGCTTTCCTCTAGCAGCTTTTACTACTCTGTTCTTGTTTTGTATCTCTGGTGTTTAATTCTTATATCATGTGGAGTGGTTTTTTGGGGGGACATAGGTATTAAAGTTTCTATATGCTTCAATTATCTGTGTGTTGAGTTTGTTTTTATGTCTAGAAACTCCTCTGCTATTACTTGTGTAAACAAGTCTTTAAGGCCTTTCTTCCATCTTCCAGTTTTTTTGCTAATCACTCATATCAGTCTTCTTTATATCATCTAGAAGCTGTTGGAGCCATTTTAATATTCCCTTACTATAAGGTATCACTCATTAATTGATCATTGATAATTGTCCTTTCCTCTAGGTCTTACACTGTCTTCACATCACATTGGTTGCTTCCACTAGCCATACTTTCAATCATGTCTCTAATTTCCTGGATTTCCACTTAGAAATTTTATGGACTCCCATTCTTTTCTATGTTGACCATTCATATTTTCATCTCTTTTTTTATCACCACTGTTTATTAGTGTCGTCTCTGGACTTGCTGATCATTTGCCTCATCATAGTCACTATGTGATTAATTGTACCTTCTTTAAATTCACCAAGCAACTTGTGTAACTGTTTGATTGTTCATTGTACATTTTAAGACCTATCTCCCATGTAGTTTATGATTTCCTCCCATTTGCCCTCTGAACCAATTTTGGGGGAGTTGGGAGTTTTTGGAGGCATTTTGTTGCCTTGTCTTTTTCTGTTTCTGTTCGATTTTTTTGTACTGGTGTTTGCAAATTCTCTGGTCCAGTTCCCAGTTCTTTAGGAGTGAGACAGGGCATTGTTTAGACACTCTAGGCAATCTAGGTATTAGCATAGAGAGATAAACAGTTGGTGTCCATTATTATGTTACCTTGTCTATGATAGCAAATTTAGTAACAACAATGGCATCCAATGTCACGATATGCCCATTTCAACATAATCCATCTCCTGGTGATTAGTTCCACCACACCTGACCTCTCACAATGGAATATAGGCCATGTGATCATTCTGGACTGAGCCTAGACCTCCCATGCAATCCTTGGGAAATGCTTATCTAGCTGTCATCCTCTCCAAGCTTATCCCCCAAGTCTCTATCTCACCTGGTCTCTGTGGTATCCTATCTCTTAAGTATGAAGTAAAACCTTCTGGGCATTGCCCTCTTCTTTTAAAAGGTGGCTGGTTGTTGGCTCTATTGCTCTGTGCTTTAGAGAACCCAGGTTCTGGAGGCAGGAGCCATGGTTCCTGGGTCCTCCTGCAACCACTGTGGTGCCCAGCAGGTAGTGGCTTTGGCTGGGGGTAGGGTACATGTTTCTTGGGTCCTCCTGGAATGAGTACAAGGCCCAGAAGGTGACAGCACTGGCTGAGAGCAGGATGCATGGTTCCCTAGGGCCTCCTGGGACTGACACTGGACAAAGAGAGCATTGGTGTTGGCTGGAGGATCTGCTGTGGTCTGACTGCTTCCTCTGAAGTTCATGTGTTGGAAATTTAATCATCAAAGCACCAGTGTTGGAATATGTGACCTAAAAAGAAGTGATCAGATGTAAAGTGATTGGCTTTCACATATGGATTAATGCTGTTATCACTGCAGTGTCCTTTTTATATTTTTCCTAAGAGCGCGTTTATTCTTTCTGTTTCTTTGGGACAAGGTCTCATTATGCAGTTCAGACTGGTCTTGAACTCACTATGTAGCCCAGGCTAGCCTCAGACTCACAGTGACCCTCCTGCCTCAGCCTACCAAGTGCTGGGATGACAGGTGTGCAACACCATCCCCAGAGAAAATGGGCTTATGCTAATGTGAGTTGGTCATTGTGCTTTGTTGTTCACACTCTCTTGCCATAGGATGTCTTCTGCCACAGTAAGATGCACTAACAAGGCCCTCGCCAGTGGTGGCCCTTTGACCTTGGACTTCTCAGCCTCCAGAATTATGAGGAAAATGAACTTTTTTCTTTGTAAATTACTTAGTCTGTAGTGTTCTATTAGGACAAGACAGACAAAACCAGACTTCTTGGATGGCTCTCCTTACTTGTACAGAGAGCTGCACATAGGTTTTCTACTTTCTTCATTCCCTACCTTTACTGCAGTCATAAGCACTTCTCCTCACTGAATCCCCCAAGTATACTTCCCAGTCTGGACACTCTTTCTGGAGGTTTGTACACACAGTTACATCCTGACTTCTCTGCTTGGCTTCATGACTACCACTTCAAACTAACATGGCAAATCCAGAATGGAGGAACTTTCCCTTTCTGCACAAAACCAAATCAGGCTCATATGCCGTTTTTTCCACACCATCGGATGACAACTTGTCCATGTATTCAGACCAGACCTTGGCCTCATTCTTGATCCCACTCTTTTGCTCCTTCACTATACACAACCCAAATCTGTGGTTTTTGGTCTTAAAACTTATTCAGAATTTACTACATTTCCCCACCCCCACTGCCCAACCTGGTCCAAGATATGATAACTTTTTACTTGATAGTGCCGAATTGTTTGGCAGTTGGTACTTTCCCACTAGCAATATGTTCCACATTCTCAGCACATTTGGTATTGTCAGTCTTTTGTGGTAGATATGCAATGACATTTTATTTTGATTTAATTTACATTTTCTTGATTAGCGATGAGTCTTCACACATTTTCATATTAGCCACTTGGATAGCTCCACTTTTGTGGAGTTTCTGTGTAAATTTTTGATTACATTTAAGTAGTGAATCCTTTTTCCTATGGATATGAAGACACATTTGTATATTCTGGTTATAAAACATTTTGGGTATATGAATTGTAATTTTTATCTCCTACTCGGTTTTATTTTTGTTTTCTTAATTATGTCTTTCAATACATGGAAACTTTTTCCATTTGGTGGTCACATTTATGTCTTTTCATTGTTGTTGCTGATTTTCAATTTCCTTCAATTTTATTCCTTATCCCAAGTCTTTGAGATATTTTCTTAATATGATCATCTGAATGGTTTTCTTTTCATATAGAGATTCACAATGTGACAGGATTTGATTGGGCATGTATTGTGACAAAGGAGACAAATGACATAGTTTAGCCACATGGATATCTAATAATCCATAGAATAACAATTTTTTTCCTGTTGATATACTGAACCAATCCTGAAAAGAGCTGAATGTCCATATAGGTGATTATATCCCTCTGGCACTCTTTAATATTTTCTTTTTAGTTAGCCAGAAACAAGTTTATTCCAGAGAAATTCCACACAGGCTATTACAGATGATCTTTTTTTTTTTTTTTTTTTAGCCAGAAACAAGTTTATTCCAGAGAAATTCCACACAGGCTATTACAGATGATCTTTTTTTTTTTTTTTTTTT
>NW_004955469.1:4484776-4493817 GCF_000276665.1 Chinchilla lanigera | reverse complement strand
TTTTGGTTTTTCCCTGGTACCGGGAACCGAACTCACGACCTTGCGCTTGCCAGGCAGGCGCTTTTGCCACTGAGCTAAATCCCCAGCCCCACAGATGATCTTAACCTACTATATTTTAATGATAGAGACAAAAGGCCTAAAATGAGAGCTACAAAGATATGTAAGACCAAGAGAGGCATGCTGAGTGCTGTTGTACGTGTCAACCTTCAATGTTATTAAGGAGATTGAAAATCCTTGCTGAAGTATATAAAGAAAGCTGAGAAATCATAAAGGGAAATATTGAAAAAACTTGACTTGATATTATTAAAGTATTTCCTGAAGGTCTTGGACTGAGGGAAATTTTAAACAAAAATTAGTCATAAATAAATAACTGAGGAAAATCTATTAGCTATCCATGTACATTACGGACCATGGGTTAAATTCTTTTTGTATGGAGTACTAAAGTACCTCTATCCATCAGCATAAAAATCATCAAAACAATGTGGACATCTAGAAATGGGAAGAGGGGTAGAGAGTTTACCAGGAAATCAATGATAGTGGTGAATGAATGTATAAATACATTTTCTCATAATTATAAAAACAGAGCTTCAAACAATGAGGTGCCGTTTCATCCTATCAGAATAACAAATGTTACTTATACGTTAGACTATTCAGTTGCTGAAGAATAGAAGTAGGCTTTCTATACTGGTTACAATAGAAATCCGATGCCTCTCAAATGACACATTCATATTGGAATAGCTCTTCCAGGTGTGCACATGCTCACAAACCCAATTTATCCTCCCCATACCCTAGTAAGGCAGTGGTGTTATTATTTTATTCTATGCAGGAAGTAAAGAAAATAAATACAGGTAAAGTAAATTGATAGAGATCAAAACTGTTTTCTAAAACGTCTAAAATTTGATCTTGGATAGTCTGACTCTAGACTCCAGGATGTTCACTCATTTTTTTTTTTTTTTTGTCTTCCTATGAATGTGGAATCAGTTCATTGCTGTAACTTTATCAAAAGTTTTAGGTATAACATGAATACTAAGCATTAGTGACAGTTTTTTAATGAGGATTCTCATGCAGTGGGAAAATGAAGCAGTTTTCAAGAAAAGAATGCTGTCCATTCATTGGTGTTGAATAAAGGAGCCTGGTGGCAAAAGCTAATTTTGGGGTGCACTATGTAAGTCTGGCGACAAAGGTAGATTTATTCTTTATTTTTCATTTCGCTATACTCTTGCATGGCTTCACAGTTTTTGCCTGGGGCATTTAAAACTCTTAGAAATGAGAAAATGTAATAAAAACAGATGATCAACCCTGCCTGGACCGTGTCCACGCTTGAGGCTTGCACCAAATGTATATGCTCTGTGCAGACAGCTTTTCACTCACATTTTGCCCACCATAATTGTGAGATCCCAGGAGTTGTACCTAGAGCAGATTTGGCATCAGAAGCAGGCTGCAGTTTACCTCTTCAGTTAGTTATTAAAATAAAGATATACATGTAATATTGTCTATGATATTTGGAGGGACTAAGCTTTGAGGCTTGCTACTGTGCTCTGTTACGGCTTCCAAAACCCAATATTTTATTTCTCAAAAGAAACGTCAAGCTGCTCATGCTGTCAGCAAAACAGATGCTCTGGTGTTGTATTTGAGAAAGTGTTCAAGTACCTGGAAAATGAATATGAAAGTCAGAATGCACATCTTTCCCCCACCACTGAAATCTAGGTTCGCTGAGCCTTGGTGTTGTCAATGCCAAGCCTCAAATGTTATCAGTGTCTCCAGCTAGGGAAAACCCAACAGTGTCACCACTTGGGCATCAGAGGACTAAGTGGTCATTCTGCCTTGTCACAAGATGTTCTCTGTGGTCATCGGAAGCTGCCTAACTCACTTTCCTTTGAAAAAATTTCCTTATTATTTGTCCATTGGAAAAAGCAATACCCTTTTATACAACACGTGTTTTAAAACTATTCTATCAATTCTATCTTTTTTTTTTGTTTGTTTTAAGTTTTCAAATACTTTTTCCAGGAAGCTTTATTCCTAGTACAAAGTAAAAATGCAGTTACAGGAATTCAAGCTGCATAAAAGTAATGTCCTTATTAAAGAAAAGACAAAGGGCATCTGCTTACCTAGAATATTTTATCCTGGAAAAGATAATTGCCAAATACAACATTAGCCTAAAATAAAGAAATTTATGGCAGAATAAGTAGTGAAAAAATTGGTTTCCAGTGGATCTCTACCTCTAAACCCATTAAAGCAGATTCTGAAGGTTGAAAAATGATACTAAATAAGAACTCAACTGTAAGGAAAGAAAGAAGGAACACTAGAAATTGTTAATATGTATATAGCTAAATTGTTTCTCATTCCTTTACTTTTTAGGACAGCTGGCAAAAAGCATAAAAAATAAAAATAATGACACTGTATTGTATTGTTCATTACATCCATACGTGTAAACTGAAAGATAATAATAGAATGGCAAAGAAGATACTGTAGCATATTGTGTCAAAATTTTCTTGCATGTAAATACAGACAGTAGTAAGTCAAAGGTAATTTGTTGAACCTACTGCAAAAATTGAAACAAAGAACATGGTTAATGAAACTGATAAACAAAACAAAATAGTACAGAAATACTAGGTAAAGTATAAAATAAGGGAAAAATAGCAAAAAAGACAGAGGGGAAAAAAGAAAAAACAAGTAAGAAACTTAAGAACATGTATTCACATTCAGTAGTAATTAGAAAAACCTTAGAATTAAAAATTTCAAATAAACAAAAGAATATGTAAAGAAAGTATAACCCAATTATGTGTTGCTTCTAAGAAGTAAATATTAAATGTAAAAATGTTATCTGTCAAAGAAATAGAAAAAATATGCTATTAAAACACTTGTTAAAAGAAAACTGGTCTTAATATTGAATAAAGTAGGCTTCATAACAACAAATATTTTCACAAAGAATGACGTTTCTTGATAATAAAGTGTCAAATTATCAAGAAAGCATAAAATAACACATCAACAAAGCAAAATATAGAGGAGAATAAATAAATAATTATGGTTACCAATTTAGACACACATCTCTTAATATTATTTTAGGGATTATGCAGAAAGTAAATTATGATGTGGAACCAACCTAATCTGACTACCATTTATGCAACACTATTTTACATTCAACAATTGAAAGAGATATTATTTTCAACTTCATAAAGAACATTAAGCAAGATAGAACATGTGCTGTGCCATAAAGTAAGTCTCAGTCAATTTAAAAGAATTAAAGTTAGCATAATCTCTTCACCCTTAAACTAATTTTACAAAAGATGTAGAGAATTTTCAAACATTTGAAAACTAAAGATCAGATCATTACATAGTTCAGGAATCAAAGAAAGAATGGCAAAAGGAATTGAAATGACTTTAAAGTGGATATTAATAATGATGTAGTGTGTTACAACTGGAAAAATATGAGAAATTTGTTGTTTTAAAAACTTATATTACAAAAGATAAGTGGTTTAAACTCACTTATCTAAATTATCGCTTTGGCAAACTAGAGCAAGACCAACCAATTAACCTCAAAGAAATGAAAAGGGAGAATATATGTGAGTAAGTCTCAAAAACAAAAAAAAAAAAACCACAAAAACATAAACAAAAATAAATTAGCACAAATTAAGAGAATGTAATAAGTATAAACAAATTTTTCATAAAAACAACAGAGGAATAAATATTTTTAAATATTTTATCAGTCCAGTATTGCACCAATAACAAAAGAAATCCAAAAATACAAGAAAACAAAATATGGATAGACACCTCCTCTTAATAGAATGAAATAATCAACACAGACACTCTTTAATGGTGGAGCTTGTTCTTGAGACTAGCACATTAAATGCATTTGTCACCAAATGATAAATCGTATATACTATGCACACTACAATATTGCAAACAAAGTAATTGTTAAAGGGTACTCCAACTGGATGACTTCGCTTTTATTTGAATAACTCTTAAGTGCAGTACTGTAATGGATAACAGAACAAAAAACTACAGCAATGTGCAGTACAGTCAGAAAAACTTACAAAGCTGTAGGAAGAAGGTTTAGTGGACAAAAAAGACCTTGTGGTTCTATAAACAAGATATACAAAAGGGAGAGTGTGGGAAGGTAAAAGGTCAATCGATTTTTACAGTTAAATCTGATTAAAAAATTATGATGTTATGTTACTCTGTACAATAAGTATCGATAACAATTACACAATGTATATACAAGATACTGTGAGTAAGGATTTGCAATGCTTTTATTATGAGGAATTAAAAATTTGAGGAGATTGAAATATTTAACCTGATTTGAACATCACACGTTTTATCATGCATAAAAATATCACAAATATCATAAATATCAAATATTACATGGTGCCACACTAAGTTGTGCAATTTTTATTTGTATCTTAAGAAATAAATTTAGGGGTTGGGGATATAGGTTAGTAGTGGAGTATTTGCGTGGCAACTGTGAAATCCTGTGCTTGGCCTTCAGCACCAAAAAGTTAAAACACAAAAAAGCCAGAGAGAAAGAGAGAGAGACAGGGAGAGAGAGAGGGAGAGACAGAGACACAGGCAGAGACACAGAGACACGATACAGACACAGAGAGGAAGAGAGAGAGGGAGGGAGAGAAAGAGTACACATAATCTTTTTTAAGCAGATAGAAATTTTATTAAAATTTGTGCGAAAGTACAAAGAAAAAATTAAACATAAATGTCTCTCACAAAGATACATTTGTAACAAGTGAAAATAATCAATATATTTTTAAATTGCATTATGACTAGATAGATTTATCCTAAAACTTAAAATTTGTTTTTTCCACTTAAAAGTTGATTATTGTATTTTTCTCTTAGTAAAGTAACAGTGAAAAAATATTAAGAATTTCATACATTCAGAAAAACTTATGCCAGATAGTAACACCAATTCCTAATGAAACTAAGAACAAAACTCAGCAAACCATACATAGACGGCATCAAAAATTAATATAATTAAATATATTAAATAAAGCACATCTAAAGTTTAATAAATTTTATTTAAAAGTCATTTAAATAAAATTGGCTAAAATTAAATAAATCAAATACAGCACTATGGACAATCTGTATGGAAGATCTGTAGCTCACATCACAGCAATAAAAAATGGAAGATTTTTCATCCACTTAAATTTAGAAAGCAGGCAATATATTTCCTCTCACTGTTGACTAATCATTGCACCGGAGGGCTCAGCCAGGCAATAAAACAAGAAGGAAAATAAAAGATAAAGAGACTGAATACGAAAAATTAAAATTCTATTTGAAATCAATACAGAGAGCTAAAAAATATTTACTTGAAAATTCATTTTCAACTTCAAGTGACAAAGGAATTCTGTGGGACTAGAAAAAAGTTTTTCAACAAATGATATTGAATCCACTGATTACTTATAAGAAGAAAAGTTAAACTTGGCTAATCCCAGTAATGAATCAAATCATTCATAAAAGTCCAACAGAGATGCATTATAGAGATGATAGAATAGATTAATCAAACCTGATTAATCTAACTATCTAAAATAAGACAAAGGAGATTATATTCATGACATTGGCAAAAGCAAAGATTTTTTATCTAGAAACTAGGAAGTAGTATTTATAAAATAAAATTAAGGTAAAAAGAACTTTATTGGAACCAAAAACTTTAAGCATAACACAATAAACTAATTAATAGGTAAGCCACAAAATGGTAGAAACTATTCACAAATATTTCTGACAGATGCCTTGCATTCTAAATATGTAAATTTCTGTCTTGAAAATAGCAAAAAGACAAATTGTTAAGAACCTCACATAAAAGACTTGAAAAATCAATTTATAAAGAAAAGTGTTAAAATTGCTATGTACAAGAAAAACTCAGTGTATTTTGTTATTGGGGAAATACAAGTAAAAAGTGCAGTGAAATACCACTAAGTGTCCTCTAGCATGGCCAAAATTAAATCAGATTGAAACTCAAATTTTATCAAGGGTTCAGAGCTATCATAATACTCATACCTTTCTTAGAATATTAAAAGTACATTGCACCACTGATCTCACTTATTGATATTTACCCAAAGAAATGAAAATACTTGTATATCAAAGGATGTACCACCAGTGAAATTCATAAAAAGGTAGTATTTCCTAATGTGGAAAGTTATTCGGCTATAAAAAGAGTAAGTAAATGTTTTATGCAAGACCATAAATAAATCTCAAAAATACTATACTAAATGAAAGAATATATGCTGTTCTATTCAATTTATAAAAAACAAAGCAAGAGTAATCTATAGCAAAGAAATCTAAATAGGGTTTTCCTGAAGTAGGTGGACTGATTTACCAGAAAAGGGTACTGGCTCTGTTCTGGGAAGAAAGAATATTCTATATTGCTATGCAGATGTAAGTTTTAGGTTGCGTGCAATTCTCAAATCCCATGCAACATGCTTCCAAAATGCATTCATTTAACCTCACATAAATGATTCCTCAAATTAGAAAAAATAGAAGCTTTTTAGAAGTTAAGAAGAAAAGTTATGGAAGAGCCAGAGATTAAACAAAATTCTCTAGATAAATGACAATAATAGTTACTTATAAATGCCAATAATGGGATGTTCAAATTTTTCTGATTTGATTTATTTCTGCTTGTTTATAATTCTGTCTGAATTTGGTTACATAAATAAATATAGTAACTTTACTTATTTTAATTTACAAATAAAAATAGTATATATTTAACATGGATGCATACCATAGTGTTTTCAAATATGTTTACATAAAAGAGTACTAAATGAGCTAATTAACATATACATTACGTCACATATATTTTTGTGGTGAGAATACTTAAAATCAATTCATATTTTTCATAAGTAGAAAAATATGTCCTTAACTATAATTATCCTGCTGTGCAATAGATACAATAGCTTACTGAATTTATTTCTCTTATTACTGAAAATTTCCACTTTTACACTCTCTCTGTTGCCCCTCTGAACCTGGGAACCACTATTCTGTTCTCTGCTTCTGAGTCCAACATTTTTACATTCCACGTGCATTTTTTAATACCTGATGATTTCACTTAACATAATGTCCTCAAGTTCTACCCATGTTTTTTTCAAATGACTGGATTTTTCATTGAAAAGGCTGAGTAAATCTCAATCAAAATACCAGCACCATTACTCAAAGAACCAAAGAAAACAATCTTGAAATTCATATGGAATGAGAAGAGACCCAGAAGAGCAAAAGAATCCCTTGGTAAAAGAGCAATGAAGGAGATATCACAATCCTAGATTTCAAGTTATAATAAAAAGCTACAGTGGTAAACACCAGCATGTTACTGGTAGAAAAAGATATGTAGATCAATGGAACAGAATACAGGATACATAAACAATCTCAGTCACATTCAGCTGTGTGATTTGTTGCAAAGAAGCTAAAAAATATATATTTTGGAGGAAAGGTAGCCTTTTTAAAAAATGGTGTTGGAAAAAATGGCTACCCACATTCAGAAGACCAAATCTAGACCCGTATATTTTACCATGTACTGAAAGAAAATCAAAATGGGTGAAAGACCAAAATGCTAAAACAGAGACATTTAACCTGTTGGAAGATAAAATAGGTAAAACTCTTAAAAACGTAAGTGTAGGTAAGAACTTTCTAAACAGAATCACAGTTGAATAAGAAACAACAGCAATCAACAAATAAGATCACAATAAATAAAGAAGTTGCACTGCAAATAAAACAACCAACAGAATAAAGAGACAACCTACAGAACAGGAAAACATTGCCAATTATAATTTAGACTGAAAACTAATAACTAGAATATAGTATAAAGAACTCAAAAAATTAGATACCACAAAATAAAAGATCGAAACCAAAAAATCTTCAAGAGGAATGAATAGACACCTCTCAGAAGAAATACAAATGGCCAATAAATACATGAAAGGATATTCAATACTACTGTCCTTTAGAGAAATGTAAATTTATCCAAAACTCAAATATTGTAATATCAAATTCTGGAGAGGCTACATTGGAAAAGAAACTCTTTTATATTATTGGCAGGAATATAAACTAGTAGAACAATTATGCAGTTCAATATGATATTCCTCCAAAAACTAAAACTAGAAATTTCATATGTCCCAACTATTGTCCTCCTAGATTTCTTGGAAGAATTAAAGACATCATATTCCAATGATACCTTCATCTACATGTTTATAGCAACACAATTCACAATAGCTAAATCTTAGAAGCAGTCTATATGTCCATAAAAAGATGAATGGATAAAGCAAATATGGTATTTTACATAATGGAGTATTACTCTGACTTAAAGAGGAAAAAACTTTAGTCATTTGTAGGAAAATGGATGCATCTTGAGATCATAATCCTGAGTGAAATAAATCAGACATACAAGCTTGAATGCCATATGGGTTCTCTTATGTGAGGAACCCAAACTATAAGTAAAGAGCAAGATAAGAGGTAGATTATTAGGAAATAGGGAGGTAGATCTTGCTTAAATGAGAAGAAGATCTAGGGATGGTAGCAAGTAGGAGGGAAGGAATGGGAATGGATAAAAATGAATCAAAGTGTGTTATGTATGCACACCAACTCCCTACAAAGATTGTAATCACTGTGTCCTGCAAACAGGTACTAATACAAAATAAAAATTGAAAAAAGCAGTGCACAAGCTTGCAAATGTTCTACCTAATACTGAGTTACAATATAAGGTAGAACTCTTTTTATGTTTTGAAGAACCACTACGTTCTTTTCCATAGTGGCTGGATAATTTATATTTGCACTAACAGTGTCCATGGGTGGTTTTATTTCCAATCCCACCCAATTCTTTTCATCTTTTTAATCTTCCTTTTTTGATCCTTCTAGCAGGTGGAAAGCGACATCTTTCTAAGGCTTTGTCTTAATATCTGGTAATAAATGATGTCAAACATTTTTATGTACCTGTTTGTCGTTCTTATTATGTTTGTTCTTCTTACCCATGAGTAAGGACTGTCTCCAGTTTTTGATGTCCTCTTCTGTTTTCTTTTTCAGAGTGCTGTAATGTTCAATACATAGATCTTTTA
>NW_004955469.1:4410328-4484171 GCF_000276665.1 Chinchilla lanigera | reverse complement strand
CAAGATTAAGAAAACAATGCAAAGAACCAATGAATTGAAGACTTGGTTCTTTCAAAGATTACATGAAGTTAATAAACCCTTAACCAACCTTACCAAGGAGGAAGGAAAAGACTCAAATTCATGCAATTAGGATGGAAAAGGGTGAAGTGACAATGGATCCTGAAGAAATCTAGAGCATCAACATCTACTTTGAGAAACTGTATCTAATAGGATGGAAAACATGGAAGAAATAGACAGATTCCTAGACACATAAAAATTGCCAAAACTGAATCAAGAAGATACAAAACTTCTAAATAACATAATATCAGTCAATAAAGTTAAAAATGTAATTAAAAAATTACCAACAAGAAAAGCCCAGTGCTAAAAGCCCAGTTCCTCATGCATTCACTGCAAAATTCTACATGAAATTTAGAGAAGATCTAATGCCACTATTGATGAAACTCTTTAATGAAACTGAAAGAGAAGCAATACTCCCAAAGTCATTCCTGGAAGCAAGTAGTACTCTGATACCAAAACTAGAAAAAGACCCAACCAAAATAGAGGAGTACAGGCCAATCTCCCTAGTGAACATAGACACATAAATTCTCAACAAGATCCTGGCAAATGGAATGCACCAAATTATTGAGAAGATTTTACACCATGACCAAGTGGGATTCATCTCAGGGATTCTGGAACTGTTTGCTATTCTCATCCCTTCTTTTAAGAAACATCTATTCATACATTTGTCCAGGTTTTACCAGGTTTTGTTTCTGTTCTTATTTGCTTTTGCTCACTGAATTGAGTTACATCTGAATCTATGTTAAACATTAACCCCTTAATGAATGGTTTTCAAATATTTTCTCCCAATCCATAGGCTGTCTCTTTACTTTGTTGATTAATGCCTAGAAGCATTGTAGTTTGATGCAATGCCATTTGTTTATATTTGTATCTTTGTTACCTGTGCTTTGGAGGTTGCTTCAAAGTTTATTACCCAGACTAATGTTCTGTTTCTTTCTACTAATTTTATATTTTGAAGTCTTATAATTAACTCTAATATACTTTGGATCAATTTCTGTCATTACATAAAAATCTGATTTCATTTTTCTGCATGTAGGCATTCTATTGTATCAATACCATTTATTGAAGAAACTGTTTTCCTCATAGTATGATTTTAATAACTTTCTCAAAAACCAATTTACTGTGAATTTGTGGATTTATTATTTGACTCCATCATCTGTTCCTTTGATTTATGTGTGCCTTTTTGTGCCATACCTTGCTGATTTGATTAGTGTAGCTTTGTGAAATATTTGGAAGTAAGAGCATGTGATGCCTCCTGTTTGGTTCTTTTGCTCAAGATTGCTTTGGCTAATCAAGGTATTAAATGTTCCAAACTTATTTTAGAATTGGCTTTTCTATGTCTCTGAAAAATGTTACCGCTATTTGATAAGAGAGTATGCTGAATACACACTTCATTTCAGATTATATAATAATTATAATAAAAGTAATTCCTTCAATCCAGTTAAATGAGATGCCTTTCCATGTATTTGTGTTTTCTCAATTTCTTTCATACACTTTTCTGTTTTATCAATATAGTTATTCCATCTCACTGATTCAATTTTTGCTAAATATATTAACTTTTGTTTTGTTTTGTTTTTTGTTTTTTTCCAGTACCAAGGATCGAATTCATGACCTTGCTCTTGCCCAGCAGGCTCTGAACCACTGAGCTAAACCCCCAGCCCTTGTATACACTTTTTGGTAGTTACTGTGAATAAAATGTTTACTTGATTCCTTTTGTATTTAGCTCATTTTTAAAGTATAGAAATACTACTGATTTTAACATGATAGTGTTGTATAGTACAACTGTACTGAATTTATTCAATAATCCTAAAAGATCTGTAGTGAAACTTTGAAGTTTTCTATATAGAAAACCATGTCTTCCACAAACAGGAGCATTTTACTTCTTCTCCAATTTAGTGTGTTTCATTTCTTTGTTTAACCAATTTGCTTTGGATAAAGTGCAAAAAACAATTGTAATATATTTTTGAGATAGTTTTATTCTTACTTTTGTATTTGCATGTGTAAAATTTAGTTTTATGATAAAAAATGTTGCTTATTTTTGTATAATTGATTTCCAGCCAAGCCTTACAATCTTACTATCTTTAGCATACTTAGTGTAATTAGTTCAAAACATTGCTTTGGGAATTACAATATGATAAACACTATTTTAGCCTCTTTAGATATAACAGTTAAGAAGACATTAACGCAGAACAAGCTAAAGGAAAGACAGTAGAATTGCAAATTAGAGAAAAAACAAGACTTATATTATGTACGGGCTTGTAGACTTTTCATTAGGTTAGGATTTGGGATAAAATATTAGAGAATCAGAAAAAGTATGAACTAATTTATTTTTCAATTGTTACCTTGGCCTTTATGTAAGGATATTTATGGGACCGGTAATGAGTAGAAATGGAGATACATGTAGGAAGTTGTTACAGTAAGCCAAGTTATGAGTTGATGGAAGATTACAGCAGAGGTAAACCAATCAATATACCAAAAGTGGTCAAACTTTGGATGTGTTTTAAAGATAGAGTCAGCACCATTTCCAGATACATTCAATATGGGGAATGAGAAAAAGAGAAGGCTCAAACATAACTCTAAACATTTAATTATCCTTAACAGGGGTAATGAGATAAACATGAAGTGAAATGTTGGTTGGTTTATTTCTGGGTTTATTTAGGGGGAGTAAAAGGAATCAGTTTAATTTTGAGCATATTAAACACAAAATTTATTTTAAATTTTCTGATAAACTGGTTACATAAGTGTATGAACTTGGAATTTAGAAGTGAGGTCTAGGCTGAAATATAAATTGGCAGATGACTGATAAAAAGATGTTATAAACACCAGAAGAGATATGTTATGATACATTCAAAATAGAGTTGGTAGGGTTCAAATACTAAACTCTGAGCAACTAAAAGGTAAGGAGCTCATTGAAAAGGAAGTAACCAGCATAGGGTAACAAGAAGAAGTGGCCAGTAAGAAAAATGAAACGGCAACATTAGCATTATCATTCTAACAATATTATCTCCACTCCATGAAAATAGAATCTTTCCATTTATTTACATCTTTCATTTCTTTCAACATGTTTTGCAGTTATCAAGGTATCAGAGTTACTCTTCTTTGTTAAACTATTTTCAAGCTGTTCTTTTTGTTAATATAAATTTGTTTGTTTACTTGATTTGATTTTGAGTGGTTCATTGATATTGCATAAAAACACACTTCATTCTTAGAGGTTTGGTATCTATGGTTAATTACCGGAGACTAAGTAGAAAGTTTCTATCACCTGTAACTATTTAACTAAATTAATTTTTAAATAATTTTAATTTCAAAGTTTGCATCGAATTAAAGTGGTTTATGGCTCACAAAATTAATTTGGAAGATAGCTTTTGTTTTGTTCATTACCAGTGTATTCACAATGAATTCACAAACAGAAGTAAAATTTTGCTGAGCTCTTCTGTTTGTGAACCAAATTATTTGTAAATAGAAGCATTCATGAACAAAGGTATTATTGTTATGTATACCTATGAATATATATTTATGCATACCTATGTGTATATATATATATATATACAGACAATATGTATCTTACACGTGCATTCTTTTGTCTAATTTCCTTCTATTATATAGGCAATATCCTTAACTGATATAATAAATGGTGCCTTCCTTATTTCTTTACTAGATACTTTTTTTACCATTGCCTTCTGAGTCCAATCAAAAACTTCATCCTCTGGTACGATAGCAACTTTCCTTTTCTAGTAGAGATTCCCTATCTTTTCCTGACCTGCTAATCTGCCATCTACTGCAGACCTTAACTCTCATTTCTGCAGTGGGTGCAAATATTGAAGGACATTGAAACCAGGGGTTGTGGTGTTTGGAGTGGATTGTGTCTATACTTGTGTATGTGTATGTGTGCTTGTGTAAGTGATTGCTGATGATTTTCAAGTGGATTGCAAATTTGAAATCCAAAATATTTTTTCCAGTAGATAATAGCAATATGGCTGACATTGAGGAAAGTTACTTCCTGAGTCAGTATTGTCGACAAATAAATGTTCTTTAAGTAGTGTCTAGGTAGATAAAAGAAAAATGTATTGGCTGTAATTACAAAAGAGCAATGGACTAAGTTTGATAGGCTACAGAAAGAGATTTTAAAAAAACCTTGTTTTTTATTTTAATATGCTACCTAAATTTTTCTTCCTTAGAGTGCTGTTTTTATTTGTATGTAAGTAGTGTGATGGATGGAATTGTAAGACCACATGGGATGTAGTCCAGCAATAACCAGTCAAATCAGTGTGACTCAGATAGCCCTCCTGGGACATGGCAAGAAATTCTTCTGTCTTTTAGGATGCAATTACCCTGCCGGTTGCTGTACAGAGTGACCTCCTTTACTCTGGTAATTACTGAATCCAGACTTAATGTCTGGTCTCATTTAAAAATCCCTGCTTGCAATGCCTATCCCAAGGCCAAGTACAGTAGGCAGTGAGCCACCACAGCTGCCAAAAATCAGAACTTTGAAGAACATTTTTGCCAGGAGATTATCATGACTCTTCCCATTAGAATCAACATCACTGTTTTGGGCTTATTTAACATAAAATGCAATTCATTTTCAAAGCTAACTGCTTTTATTCACAAATGGTAGACAGCAGTAGGATTTTAGTGTTGGTTGTGAACTTAAAAATAGTCTGGTTACAAGTATTTCTGCACTGAGAAATATTTAACAGGGTAAGAACTGAATAGAGGATATTACTATTTGGTTTATCAACTCAGAATTAAAGATACACTGAAGGTATGACAATTGAGTAATGAATATGGAACTGAAGTCATGATCTTCTATTTCATATTAAGAAACATTTTGAAGAAATAATATATAGCTTTCATTAAAATTTATACTGTGATTTATTTTATTAAATGTCTACAGTGATTTATTAGCCATAATTCCAAAGAAGAGATAGTTCACTTTTTCCATATTTGGCTAGAAGTTAAGTACTCTTGAGTCTAAACTTGGGGGACATGTCCTTATTAAAATAGAGCTCATAATTAACATTTCTGTGCATTTTCTATAATCCAAACAGGCAAGAGGGAACATTTAAATGCCTAGCAATTAAAATGAAAACATTTTACTTTTACTGGCAGCCTTTTAACTTTTCAGTTCATCATATTTATAGTTATCATTATTAGACATCTGGAAAAATATAGTTATGCTTGCTATTTATATTACAAACTAAAGACTTTGAATCACTTTGTAGACATGATCTCATTAATGCTCTCTATATTTCAGCGAGGTAAGTGCAATTATCTTCATTTTATTGAGTTTAAATTACTTTTCAAGGTGTCAAAGAAAATTGTGGCAGGATATGAAAAAAAATCAAGGTCTCTCAGTGTCCACTTTAGTGGTAACTCTTGTTCAATAAAGTCAGAATAAAAGGAATCCATTTTTAACTGGATGGGGAATAATTTTATATAAATAGTCATTTGATGTAACAATATGACATATAACATTTTGCAGTTATACTGTTTCCAGTATAATTTATCAGCCTGACTCATATTTTAATTTTTTGTCAAACTAGTATTTTATGCAATGATATTTTTCTAAACTTTCTTGAAGGAAATTCTATTCAGAGGTGGAAATAAAACTGACTCTGTTAATATAGATGATACTGAAGTAATTGTCTTTGCTTTTCTAATTGTTTCTTTTTTCTTCAAACTCTACTATTCAAAGGCATATTTATACTTTAGGTTTGGATTTCAAGTAGTTGTTTATATTTGTTCTTTTTTGCTATGATTTAGATCTAGCATGTCATAGAAGGTGATTGGACCTTGTAGGTGTTATAATCACCAATGGATTTACCCACTGATGAATTTGGTACCTGAATGTGCTGTTAGCTGTTAGGAGGTGAAGTCTGACTAGAGACAATTAAGTATGACTCAGAAGGGTGTGTTCTTCTTTCTTCCCTCTCTGCTTCCTCGCTGCCAGTGGGTAAGCACCTCTGCAATGCTTTTCTGCCATACCCGTTCTGCCTTGTAGCCAACAAACCAGAGAACGAATCTTCTAACGTAGGCCAAAATAAACATCCCCTCATTCAGGTTGTGGGTGTCAGGCATGTTGCTCCAGTGACAGTAAAGTGATAATGTAGATTTTAGTACAAGCAGATGGACAGTGGCTATGATTTAGATGGCTTTGGAATTGCTTTGTAGGAGGTGTTTTTGAGGCCTTAGAGATTCAGACTGGAGAAGTCCTAAAATACTGTAAGCAGAATATGATGAATGTTTCAAATCACAACTCAGAGGACCAGAAAGTTGATAGGAATGCAGACCACAAAGGCCAGGTTAATGAAATTTCAGTTGGGATCAAGGATTCTATCAGAATCTGGGCTACAAGCAGTGTGTATACCATTTGATCAATGAAATTTTGTATATTTTGCCCACATCCGGAGACTTTGCAAGACACTGAAATTAAGGACAGTGGACTAATTAATTTGACAGAGAAATTTCAAGGAAGTCCAGTGTTCAGGCCATGGTAGTAATTTTGCTGGCTATTTTTAACTAGATAGGTAGAATTAGAGATAAAAAGAAGAGTAGAAAAGCAAGAAAAATTTTCAGAAAGGCTTGAAATGAAGTACTTGTAAATTTAGAGTCAGGGAAAGCATTTTTGTTGGAAAGATTGGCATTAAAAATAAACCAAATACTTTGAATCAGAACAATAGGAAATATGTCTTGAAGCCATCATGGGAATTGGCCAGATACGAACTTTCACAGGCTCAAAAGTTCAATGTGTAAACATTTAATTTGAGAAGAGAGTTCCTAAGCCCACTGCTCAAGAAGAACTTCCTAGGGAGCTGATTTCCCAGGGTTCATTTCAGTGTGCTCAGCCAGCCAGGAATGAAGAGGTCACTGCTGCCATAGTCCTAGGGGACCCAACTACTGCTCAAGATTTTCACAAACCTTGGCATCATTCTCATGGTGCTGGTTTTCCAGACATGCAGAACGGAGGAGTTACGGAGTCATGGATGTTCCCACACAGATTTCAGAGAAAGTCTGGAGGTTCAGGAGATGAGCCCCTGAGAGGATACTATGTGAAGATATGGGAATGAAGCTAAAGTTTCATTGGAGACACTAAAAGGTGTACAAGCCAAGAGCATTCACGGTCTGCAGGTAACAGAGCCAGCCCTAGAGAGTGACTATGTGGCTTACAACTAGCAATTGCATAGGAACACTGCTAGCCCACCCTTGAAACTTCCACCCTCCCCTGGGTCCTGGAAATGAAGTTATCACATTTAAATAATTTCCCCACTGGGTTTTGGTCTTGTTTAATTTCAAACTTTTCTATCCCTTTTCATTTTTTGGGAAAGGTAATAGTTATCCTATGCCATTGTATGTTAGAAGTGTTTAACTTTCTTTTTGATGTTAATAGGAGACATAGAGTTTACCTTGAGTGTCAGAGGACCCCTTTGGACTTAAACTTGTCAGCAGTGCTGGGACTGTTAAGATTTTAGTGACTTTTACAGAAGAACCAAAGCATTTTGCATAATGAGGTAGACAAGTGCCTTTGGAGGGGCAGGGTACAATGTTATGGTTTAGATCAAGCATGTCAACCAAAAATCTGAGGTACTTAGAAGGTGCTTGGGGTATGGGACTGCTACACTCATCAGTGTATTATCCACTGATGAGTTCAGTAGCTGAATGTGCTGTTAGCAACAGCTGCTTGGTAAAGGCAGTCTTGGGGATGTGATCTAGAAAAGTGTATTCTTGTCCAGACTTCCAAATTTGTTCTGTGTTTCACATTGCCATCTGGTGAGCACCTTTTCTCCACCACACCCTCAGGCCCTCAGGCCATGCACTTTCTGCCTTGGAGCCAACCAGTCATGAATTGAGTCCTCTAAAATCCATCAGCCTACAGAAACATTTTCACCCTTAAAATGTACATGTGGGGTATTTTGTATCACTGAGTGGAAAGTGACTTGTACGTTTATATTTTAAGGGAAAAGGAGGGCTTATAGGTTTACTGAAATATGTTGAAACTCTTTATTCCTATTCTATATATTCCTTACTCTTACTCTTTTATTAAGACTGACTTGTTACACTAGCAATTTTCCTCTCAACCTGTTTTCCAGATGCTCTAATATAGAAAATATATTAAATTCTGTATTTTATTTTACTTACTCTATAAAAACATGTACATAGTCAACTGATTGTCAAAAAAGTCCTGAGACCATTCAATGAGATAGTAATAATTTCTACAACAAATAATTTTGGCAGAATACCTTATACCACATAGGAAATGAATTCAAAATTGACTAAAGACTAAAACTAACTAATATTTAACACTTTTAACAGAAAACATGAGCAGAAACTTCCATATTTGGATTTGCCAAACCAAAAGCCTAGGCAACTACACAAACAATGGATAACCTGGACTTCTTTGAAATAAAAAAAAATATGTGTATCAAACTGTTATCAAGAAAGTGAACAGATCACCAACATACTGTGAAAATGCTTGAAAATTTTATTTTGTTAAGGGCTTAACATCCTGATCACATAACATATCTGGAATTCAAAATCGAAAAGATAACCTATTAAAATAATAGATAAAATCTTGAATAGATACCTATCCAAAAAAAATAAACTAATTGCTGATAAGTACATGAAAAGATGCTTGATATCATAGGTAATTGGGGCAATACACACCAGCACCATGCTAAATTTCAACTTCATACCCCCTAGGATAGTAGGAATAATAATAATAATAATAATGATGATGATGTTAATAGTCAAAATAAGTATTGGTAAAGGTTAAGAGAAACTGAAACTCTTCTATAATGCTGGTGCAATTATACAGTGGTGCACCCACCACAGAAAATTCAGTGTACAAAAACTAAATGCATAATTGGCATGTTGCCACCCATTTCTAACTATATTTTCTGAAAACTTGAAAACAAATTCAAAGTATATCGTACACTAGTGTCCTTGCAACATTATTCACAATGGGCAAAGGTAGAAATAATCCCAGTGTTCATCAATAAGTATATGGATAATTAAGATATGTTTCTTAATAAAACATAATATTATTCAGGCACAAAAGCGAGTGAAGTTCTGTTCATGGAACAAGATGGATAAAGCCTGGAAACATTATGCTGAGTAGACATATTTTATTTTTCCAATTATATAAAATATACAAATAACACATATTCAGAAGCAGAAAGTAGAAAAGATAAGCACAAAGAAGAAAGTGGAATTTTTCCTTGTGGCACAGAGCATCTCTGCAGAGTGCTGTTGGAAATAGGTAGGGATAATGATTGTGCCACATCATCAAAGTAATACATGACTCTGAATCATAAAGAAAAAACAATTTTTTTTTGAGACAGGGTTTCACTATGCAGTTCAGGCTGGTCTCAAACTCACAGCGATCCTCCTGCCTCAGCCTCCCAAGTGCTTCAATTACAGGTATGTGCCACCACGCCCAGCTAGAAAAACAGTTAACATAGTAAATTTTCTTATATACAATATTTATTATGTATATAATATTTCTCTATTCACCAGAAAGGTCTTATTTAGTTTAATGCTTTTCTTTTCTTTTTTTTTTCTTTTTTTGGGTACTGGTAATCAAACTCAGGGCCTCATGCTTGCCAGGCAATCTCTGTGCCACTGAATTAAACCCCCAGCCGAAATGCTTTTCAAAACAGGGAACTCTGAATTAGCTTTTCTAGTCAAATAAAGTGGAGAGAGTTAGTAGCCTCTTTTCCATTTGTCTTCTCTTAAAAAAGCATTTAAAGGATGAAAAACCCATATTCCATTAGGTAGTGCATGTTTAATGTTGTTTAGTCAAATATTTGTATACAATAGAAATATATTGTTTTAGGTGAGATAATCTAAAGTTCTTCTTGGAATAACACAAATATATTTTGTTGTATGTCTTTATGATAACTGTTTTTGGTTATTCAGAGGAATTTTCTTATGGAATTTAGATGAATTTGCACAATGGATATGCCATGATGTATTTTCTGTGATAGCCGTCCATGAGAAACTTACATTCCAGCATAGTAGCCAAAACACAACTGCACCAGCACAAACATTAAGAAAATCTTCCATTAACATAAGAAACTCATAGTAGAACTTCTTCACAATGAAAATAAAAATGATTGTACTTATACATATTCTTTATTTGACTACCAAAGCACAGATTTCAGGTAGATAGATGAAAACCCTATATTTTTTTCAAATTAATAATTACCAAGCCCCTTGTAGTTTATTCTTAATGTTTTCAATTTGAGTATATTTTAATGTAAAACTTCTGTTTGTAAACACACACACACACACACACACACACACACATACACACATCTCCATGTAAAAGTTTTGAAAGTAGCTATTAATACTCCTATATGGGAAGTACTTGTTCTAACACTGATAGAACCTTTTCTAATATATTCCTCTGTATTTCTTTTGATAAAAATGATGGCATAGCTTCAAATGGGTCATGGACAGCAACTGGAAAACACTGAGAAGGCAAATTTCTAAAAAAGATTACTGCACAGCAAAGGTAAAGCAGAGGCATATTAATTAAGTGGCTGTGCATTTTTCCACCATGATGCTAAATGATAGTTAACCCAAACTTTCTAGTAATCAGCTGAGCTACCCTTGTATCCATATACAGCCTTGGGGAAAGGGAAGATTAACCTATATTCTAGATGTCTATTATCTGTGAAAAATAGAAGTATTGTTTTAAATGGCATTCAAATTTATTAAATAAAGGGAATGTCATTGAAAAAATACCTTGGAAATTGTTATACTTAGGTCTTTCACAAAGGACCTGCATGTTAGTATCTGGTACTGAGGATTCAGGGACAGATAAAATAGTGCTGCATGAGAATATGGTTATCCTGATTTTTTTCTGCTTTCCTCTTTCTTCCCTCCCTCCCTTCCTTCACTCCTTCTGTTCCTTCTTTCCCTCTCTTCTTCCTTGCCTCTTGCCTCCTTCCTCTCTCACCATTGTCTGTTTTCCTGTGTCTCAGTATTTCTGTCTTTCCTTAATTTTTTTTTTTTTATTGAGACAAAAATGAGACAACAGCAGAGGAGTTAAAGTATTAGAGACACTGTTCTCCCTTACTGCAGTGTGTAGGACTTCAAGCCAATCTTGAACAGAAAATGGTAGAAGTGGACATCTTTGTCTCGTTTATAATTTTGTAAGCATGTTTTATTAGTACATGTTTGCAGTGCATATGTTTGCCCTCCTTGTGGGAAGATGGTACATGTACACAGCACACCTTAGTTCCTGTTATTATCCCTTTCTCCTCCCCTTCCCTCCTACTCACTCCACCTCTTGTCCGCTTCTCATTTAAGAAAGATCTTTCTACTCCCTATTTTACTTTTATATATTTTGGCTTTCTCATATAATAGAAACCATGGGATATTTAAATGCATGCATTGGATTTATTTCCCTTAACATGGTCTCTGTGTACATCCATTTTTCTACAAATAACTCAGTCTTTCTTTCTAATCTGAAAAGAAAATATTATAACCATTTATTTGTAAATATCTATAAATAGGTCCTCTATTATGTTGAGGAAGTTCCCTCTTACTCAAATTTGGATGGCTTTATTAAGAATAAATATTGATACTTACAAATGCTCTCTGTACACACACACACACACACACACACACACATATATATATATATTTGTTTGTTTGTTTATGTTTGTTTTTGGTTTTTTTTTTTTTGGTTTTTGTTTTTTTTCTGGTATCAGGAATCGAACTCACGACCTTGTGCTTGCTGGGCAGGTGCTGTGTCACTGAGGTAAATCTCCAGCCCCTACACTTTGATTTTTTTGTTTGCTTGTTTTTTGTTTTTCTCTGTACATAGTATCATTAGAATTTTTAAAAATTCTGTTACCCCTTTTTGAATGTTGAAACAAGTTTGTATTCATCATATAAATCCATATCAGTTATGATGCATTATCCTTCTTAATATGTTTTGTTGTTTTATTTGCTAACATTTTTAAGGAACTTTTGCATTTATTTTCATGTGAGATATTTATCTGTAACTTTTTCTTTCTTTAACTTCCTTTTGTGATTTATGGAAGATTTTTTTATAATAAATTATATTTTCCCTTAAAAGTTTGGCAGCGTTCTTTGAGTAAGCCAACATGGATCTGAAACTTTCTATGAAGGTTATAACTATGATTTTGAGTTATTTATAGATACATTTCTCTTTAGTTTATTTCTTCTTGAATAATCTTTGACACTTTGCATCACTCAAGGAAATATCAATTTCAATTAGGTTTAAACATTTATTGAGAAATTCTTTCCAATAATTTCTATTAAATTTTAAATAAACTTTTAATAGTTTCATATTCAAAGACAAGTTACAAAGATAGAACAGATTGTTCTTGTATGACACATACTATTTTTATGTTATTAATGTCTTGCACTAATAATGTGAATTTGTCAAAACTAATGAGTCAATTTTTATGTATAATTTTTATCTAACATCCATATTTTATTCACATTTTACTACATTTCTTTATCTTCTTCCTATCTTGGGAAGTCATGAGAGATACAATATTGCATTTAGATACCTTGTAATTTCAGGCTCCTCTGTGCTATGATAATTTTTCAAATTTTGTGTTTGATATACTTGGTAGATTTTTTTACTTGATGGTTTTGAGGAATATGAGTCAGTTGTTTTTTAGAATATCTCATAATTTGTGTTTGTCAAGTTTTTCTTATGCTGACTGTGGCTATGAATATCTGGTACAGGTAGCATGCAATTTTCAACTGGTGTTATAGTGAATGTTAAAGATATAATTTGTTACTGATAATGTAAACCTTAATCTAGGTTAAGGGGGTGTTTGCTCAGGTTTCTCACTTATTCTTACTGTAAAATCACCCCTACTTTCTCCGCCATTCTGTACTGTATGAACCTGTCATTAAAGGAGCCTAACAGTTTTACAGAGGAAATATTATTCCATCTTCTCTCCAGTAAATTTTTACAAACTAAAATTTTTTTCTAAGTATTTATTTTTGTCTTGTCCTCATGTATTTATGTAATAGTGTGTATACATATATGTTTACTTTGTTTTTTGTAGTATAATTCAGTACATCATACCCATTGGGTTACTCAGACACTGCCAGGGTTTGCTGTTCAGAGTTCGTTCACTTGCTTCACTGATCCTTTTCACATGCTCCTGTCATTTTGGCTTTAGAACGTTTCCTTATTTTCTAGAACCACACGGCTCTCTATTTTTATTTTGTATATTCTCTGCCCCAGCCCTACAGTTAGACATTTTTCTAAGGAACCCCACTTTTTTAAGTAGGAGAATGATACTGGAAACCAACGTTATAAATTTTTAAGTGGTTTACTATTAAAATGATTTTGATTCTACTTTACTTCTACTGTTAGGTTATTAATTATACCTTTGTTTTACTTGATTTTCTAAGGTTTAAAATATGCTTACTTTATTTTTATAGCTTTCTGATTTACATTAATACTATATTCCTCCATAATGCACAGTGTAAGAACTATAAGACACCATGCTTCCATTTCTGTTTCCCAACCTTTTAGTATAATTTTCATCTACTTTCCTTTTCCATGTGTTTCAATATTATAGCATACTATTTTGCTTTACATAACTTAATATGTTGGAGTAAGTCAATGAGTTTAAAATGTGAATACTATATTAACATATTTATTTAATGCTGCTTATGTTGCACATTTTTTGGTGGAGATTCAAGTTACTGTGCATTTTCATTTGCATCTTGCTAAAGAGATTCCTTTAACATTTGAAGTGGATTTTGTGTACTAACAGTAAATCACTTGAACACATGTTTGTCTGGAGTTGTGGGGTCGCATCTAATTCTGTTTAAATAACTAAAGAACCATGACACTCTTGTTTATAGTGGCTAAAACATTTATATTCCCACTGCAAATATATGAGAATTTCATATTCTCCACATCCTCGTCAATACTTTTGTTTTTCTTTTCTTAGGTGTTAATTTATTTCAACCTGATGGATGTGAATTAGTAGCTTATTATAAATTTTACCTACATTAATTATTAATAATATTGAAGATTTTGTCACATTCTTACGGGCCAATTTCATATTTTCCTTGAAGCAATACCTATATAAATAATGTATGCAATTACAATAGGATTTTTTGTGTTTCTATTAGTGAGGTTTAAGGTTTACTTTATATTCTGGAAACTAATCCTTACCTAGAATTTTTAAATTTTTTCTTTTTATGCTTACTTCTTTCAGAGTATACCTATTGTCTTATGGCTTGCATAGTTTTTAACAAGATGTCTAGTGTCACTTCTGCTGTTTTGCAAGTGATGTATTTCTTTTCTCTGCGTGTGCTTTAGGTTTTCTCTTTATCATTGGTCTTCACATTTTTTTTATGTCTTCATGTATATTAAATTATTTGGGTTAAAGTTTATTGAGGTTTCTAGATTTTATTGACTTAGTTTCCAAAAAAAAATTTAGAAAAATTTAGAAAACTTTTGGCCATTATCTCTTTGAATACTTTTTAATTCTCCTACTTCACTTACCTTTTATTGAAATTCCAATTATACACATTACACACTATTTGATATTGTTTAGTGGGATAATATTCTGTTGATTTATTTATGTTCTAGTTCTGTTTCTATCTGAAGTTCATTTTACATCATTTATTTATGTTTTCAGTATACTTACCATTTTCTGCAGTACCATATCCATATTAATTTGAGATATGTAATTTAAGATATTATATAATTGATTTTTAAAATTTCTATTATTACTTCTTTCATGGAATATTAATTTCTTCCTTATCATAGTTATGATTTCTTTCAAGTTTGTGAGTATGTAAACATTTTTATAAGAGTTGTTGTTTAATCTTATCTACTAATTTCAATTTATATATCTTCTTTTATTTTTAAATGATTTATTTTGCTTTCTGTTATTTATCATATTTTCCTGTTTTTCCTGTGTTCCAGTTTTCCAATAGATACCAGCTATTGTTCATTTTACAATTTTGCAGAAGCCTTTTAGACTATTTCCTTAATTAGTGTTAGATTTGACTCTGACATGCAATTATAATACTTGGAATAATATTAATCCATTTGAGGCTTCACTTTAAAATTCATTAGTACAAGTCCAGAGACACCTTTAGTCTATGGCTAATTTATTCCCACTAATAAGGCAATATTCTTTTCATAACTCTAAGGAATGTCATTTGTATTATACCTCTTTCCACTTTGCCTGGTTTGGAAATTATCCCTATTTCCTCTGTGATCTGTAGAAATTATTCAACTCAGGGGTTCCTACTAGTTCTTTCCCTTAACAATCCATAGATTGGTACTCAGCCAAAAGCTCAAGGGAAACCTTCTGCAGCCTGCCCAACTGCTTTTCCACTCCTTCTTTCCAGGATATTGTCCTGAAATATTTTCCAGAATCTATCAAGTCTGTCTTATCAGTTCAACATAACTTATAAATTCTTTTGCATTTCCCTAAGCACACTACTGTAGGACAGCATTTGTCAGCTAGTTAGCTTGGTCAGCGCCCATCATGTTTTTTCCTTCTTCCAGGAATCAGAATTCCATTGCTTGTTGTCCAGGATCTGAAAGTCGTGTGTGTGTGTGCGTGTGTGTGTGTGTGTACATTACAGTATAATTTTTCCTACTTTTCTGGATTAGTAATGGCAGAGAATAAGTCAATCTGTATAACTCCATCATAAAAGAATGTAGATTTTGCACGTGTTTAGTTTCTCCTTATTACCTTTTCAAATTATTATATAATATTCTAATGCATAGTTATACAACAATTTACTTGTCTTTCATCAATTTATGAATATTTAGAGTTTTGGCTTGATGTTATTATGAATAAAATTGATATTATTGTGTTTGCTTTTGATATGCATAATCTTGGAATGTAGAAATATGATTGATTTTTATATTTATCTTCAATATATTGATCTTTGAAAAACTACTTACAAATCTTGATTATTTACAAACTTTAGTTCATTGAAAGGAACAGTTACTATTTATTTTATTTGATCAATCTTACTTGCCCATATCTGGTAATCTAAGCAATTTCTTTGAAGATAACAATATGCAATATAATAACCATTGTTAATTTTCTATCAATTTGTTTTGAAAATCTGTATCATTTCTATTGCTTTTAATTATTGTCTTTAAAATAAAAAAAAATTTGAGGAATACATTTGTGGTGTGTGGAATAATTGCAGTGTTATCTCTTTAATCCTTACTGTTTGTGTTTCTTTCCTTATTCCATCAGTGAGTATATTCATGTTAGTGATGAGTACAAGTAATAGCAGGATTGTTTGCAGTATTCTTAGTTTCAGCAAGAAAATTTTCAGTAAGTCAATTTAGCATGCATTGTGTGCATTAGAATTTTAGATTTTTTTTAGCAAACCAAAACTTTTATAAAAGTCTGTGCTGCTATTTTAAAAATAAATGACTGCTTTTGTCAAATGCTTCTTCTGTATATATTTAAATAGTATATTTTTCTACTTGTAGTTTGTTTCTGCAAATTTCTGAGGAGATGAGTGGTGGGGAGATTTCTTGTATTTATCAGCTCAAATTGGAAACATTCTTCCTCTCTAAATTTAGTTTATCAGTTTTCTATGGTTCTCATAACTCTTTCACATTGGAAATTTATTAATTATAAGAACTGTACCTAAGTGTATTTGGTATAAGGTGATCAAAAACCAGGTGATCACAATCTATTTCATATTCCACTAAATGAATAGTTTATGTTTTCTTTTAAGAGTCAGTATTTTTTGAGGGGTCTTTTTGAGACAGAGTCTCACTGCAGAGATCAGGCTGGCCTTGAGCTCACTTTGTAGCTCAGGCTGGCCTCAAACTCACCACGATCCTCCTGCCTCAGCCTCCTGAGTGCTAGGATTATGGGCATGTGTCACCACTCCTGGTTTAAGATTCAGTATTTTGATTGATGCGTTAATCTTACTATTTTTGTTTATTTCTTTATCACATTTGTATCTTCATTTTATCTATTTCACTTTATCTTCATCATTGTCTGGTGCTGCCCTTTTTATATGATTTTATTTTAAAAGTTTAAATTTTGTCATTATTTTTATATATTGATATAAATTATTCTTTTATGTGCTCACTGTATTATGATACTGTCTTAGCTATTTTTTCATTGCTGAGACTCAATGCCCAATATCCACTGCTCTAAGAAGGAAAAGTTCATTTTGACTCACAGTTTGTTGATTTGTCAGCCCATACTTGACTGGCTCCATGTTAGTGCCGCATGGCAGAGGGGTATCACAGAGAAGAAACCGTCCATGACATGGTAGCCAGAATCAGGGAGAGATCATGTGAAAAGAGAGCAACATACACTTTTCAGGTACATGCCCTACTGACCCACCTCCTCCAATCAAGCTTTGCTTTCCTATCACACTTAGCCATAAACTCATCAATGGGCTAATCCACTGATGATTACCATGCCTCCGTTGTCCAGTCACCTCCCTGAAGCCTCATCTATGAGCCTGTGAGCCTTTGAATGGACAACTGGATACAAAACATAGCATTCCAACCCTTCTTCCCACAAATATTCATGAGCATCCCTTTATTCAAAATGCATTTAGTCCACCTCTAAGAGTTGCCAAATTTCTAACAGTTTCAGCATTGTTAAAATTTCCATGTCCAAAGTTTCCTCTGAGGTTTAAGGTATAGTCTTAGTTGTGAGCTGCTATAAAAATGAAAAGAACATTAAACACTTCTAACATACAGTGCCACCATATAAACGTCCCCATTCCAAATGGAAGAAGTAGGATAGAAAGGAATAGGACAAAATCAAGACCTAAATCTGGAACGGCAAACATTGTCTCCTAATTTCATGTCTAGCAATGGGGATAATCTGTGGTGAGATGTGAACTCCACAAGATTTGAGTGGTGCCACTCCTGCTGTATCAGTAATAATTGAGCCTTCATGGCTTCTCTTGGGTTGGCTTTGTTTGCATCTTGTGCCTTTTTTCAGATGTTCCATATTCTGGCCTGTTTAACATCCTGGAGTCTCTAATAAATTATGGTTTTACCTTATTAGCTTCATGCTGCCCACTCAGGAACACACAGCCTCGCCTCACACGCCTTTTCTGAAATCCAGTGGAATCTTTCCTGACCCTACAACTCTTTCATTCTACAAGTACCTAAAACCAGCACCACTTAGGTGATGACAGGATCTGTCACCAGCTGGAGCACTAGCTGATCTCTTTTGCACCTTATGGATGATTGCAGAATCATCTGAGTGCCTGGATGGCTGAACAGGATAAAATGAGTCTTGAAAATCAATTTTCATTTTGAAGCATGGTGTTCTGGGGCTCTTTTCTCAAAGTAAAGTCTCACCTTTGCAATTTTGAACCTTTGAAATGTATAGTTCTTCAGGTTCCTGTGATCCCTTCAGGTCATCTTCATTATTGTCAGTTTCAAAAGTGCTTGCCTTTTAAAAAATGCTAATCTTTTTAGCAACCAAATTCTCCTCTGCTCCATCTCTGCAAGCTCCAACTTTAGTGCAGTTTCCTTTTTGGCCAAACTCAAAATATTTTATATCACTCAACTGAGCTGTTTGCCCTTGTTCTTAACGCAGAACTGGCTTAAAGTCCCCAACATTACCTATGTCACAACCTCAATATTAGTCTGCCATGGAATTTTCTGTCCCAGATTAGTCAGCCACTCTTAAACTCAGTCTCCTGTAAAGTCTCAGGACATGAATAAAATGTATACAAATTTTTTGCAAGAGCATATCACACATGGCTAGGGGTATCCAACTGTCACTGGAATTATTTTGCTCAGCTGAAACCTCTGGAGCCTGGTCTTCTGATCTCTGATCAAAATCCCCCATAAAGCTCAGCTTACAATATTCAAGGGCTGATTCTCTAGTTTGAGTCTCCAAACCTTTTCAAATTCTTCCTGCAAGTCTTCTTCTAAAGGCTTGTGAACAACATGGTCAGGTAGCATCACAGCAAGGGCTCAGCTCTCAGTATCAAAATTTCTCTTAGTTACTTTCTCATTACTGAGACACAATATTGGACCCCCACAACTCTCAGGCAGATGGCTCCAAAGCAGATGTCTCCAAAGCAGAGAAGTATGGTAGTGGGGCATGGCACAGAGCACTTGCTCATGACCAAGCAGTGGGAAGCAGAGAGAAATTAAGACAGAAAGAAGGCAGACAGACCTGCCCAAGCAAGGTTTCTAGTGACCCACCTCTTCCAGTCAAGCCTCAGTCCCAATATTACATTTAGGTATAAACTTATCCATGGGCTATCCACTGATGAATATCACACCCCTGTGATCTCACTTTCCAAAAGCCCCACCTGTGAAGGCATGAAGCTTTGGAAAACATCTAGATATAAACAACATTACTTTAAAAATTCTACAATATTATTTTTATTTCCACTTTCGTTGATGGTATTTAAGAATATTTTTTAATATACAATACAGACAGACTTCTAGTTTTTTTTGCACTCAGAGCAGAGATGTTTTCTATTTTGTGGAACTTACTGCTGCTTTTTTATTGTATAATAAATGATTCACTTTCATTGTTTATAATCAATGTATTATTATTACATTGTAATATATAAAAGCAATATTATTGATCATAATTTTATTTTATACATACTAGTTAATTTGTTTTTTTATTACCCACTAGAGTTGACTTGGGCTGGAAGAGGTATGCTAATATCTCCTCCTTGTTCTCTCTGTTTCCATGTATCTTTAGAAGATTCTGGTTTATATTTTCTAGAATTGATTTCCTGTAGTGCCACATTCACTGAAAGTATTATTCTTTAGCATTACAAAGTGCTTCTTTTTGATCTAATTTAATACATGTTGGCTGAAATTCTTTTCTTTCCTTGTATATATTTATCCCACCTTTGATCATATGCCTGTTCATAGCTGCTTTGAATCACATAGTCTATACCATTTTAATGAGATAACTTTAAAGCTACTTGTTTTAAGAGGAATATAGAGCAAATTTACATTTGCTAATATTTATGTTACATTTACTCTCAGTTATATCACACTCTATGTTAGTTTCCTATGAGTTTTATACATTTTGGATGAAATGATGTCATTAGTTTTAAAAGCTTTAATAAAGCATATTTAAGATAAAGCACTAAAATTTTTTAATGTGTATAATTTTATGACAGTTGTGATAAATCATCACAATGTAATGGATGATTCTAATTCCTCCTGATATTTGCTTTGTGTCCCATTTTTAAAATTTAAAAGTTTACTTTCATGTGTGTTAAGAATACTAAACATAATATTCATCCTCTTCAAAATGTGAAGTACACAATACTGTACTATAAACCTTAGATGCTATGTTAGGCATATATTCACTATATATATATATATATGTGTGTGTGTGTGTGTGTGTGTGTGTGTCATAACAGAAATGTTATATCTGCTGAATAACCATGCCAATTTCCCTCACTCCCAAATCCTTTACAAGCAGTATTGTATTTTATGGTTCTATTAATTTGATGATTATACATACTTTATATAAATGAAATACTTAGCTGTATGTCCTCTTTGATTGGTTTATTTCACTGAATATGATATGCTTTGAATTCATCCATTTAGTCACAATTGAAGATTTTCTTTATTTTTAAGACTGAATTTTATATATATATATTTTTTTAATCAATTTTAATCATTTTAAATACATAGTCAGAAGTGGATTTGCCAGATTGAATGGTGGTATATATTTACATTTTGAGAACTTTTCTTAACATGAGTGTGTGTTATTCCATAGTTTCTGTGCCATCTGATATTTTTACCAAAAATGTACCAAAGTTCCATTTTCTGTATATTTCCCAGTAACATATTTTCTTATTTTTAATAGTTATCATACAGGTAAGAGGCTATATCCATATAGTGGCTCCATCCTTTGACTGAGATGTTTAACCCATATATATATATAGTAGTTTTGATTTGCATTTCCCTAATGATTAACGCTAATGAGCATATTTTTATATAAATGTTTTATGTAAATGTTGGTCATTTGTATTTTATTATTAAGATCAGTACGAAGTATTTCTATTTTCTTCTGGGAGTTTTAGTTTGCGTCTTGTATGTTAGTGTTTAATCCACTTTAAATTAAGTTTTGCTAATGGGTCCAATATTATTTTTTCCCCCAGTTTGGATATGGCCTTTTCCCAGCATCATTTGTTGACGAGGCTATTCTTTGCCCATTGTGTATTCTTGACATGCTTGTCAAGATTACTTGAGCACATGTTTGTATTTACCGGGTCTCTCTTCTGTTCCACTGGTCTAAAAATCCATCTTTATGTCAGTAGTATACTTTTTAAAATTTATTATGGCTTTGTAAAGTCTTTTGGAAACGACTTGAAAATCTGTGCTGAACAATATGATAAATATTGTAGGAGTATAGGATTTTTAAATTTTCCCTTAATTTATTCAATTTGCTGGTGTATAATCATTCAGTGGTATCCTGTGATTCTTTTTCTCTGGTGAACACAGTTATAATATCTACTGTAGCAGTTCTCATGCTATTAATGTAGTTCATTTTTTTTCTTGGTCTAGCTAAAAATTTGAGAATTTTGTTTATATTTTCAAAACAACAAATGTTGGCTTCCTTGACTTATTTTTATTATTTTCTAATTTTCATTTCACATATTTTCATTTCAATATTTATTATATCTATTCCTTTATTTACTTTGGGCTTTATTATTTGTCCCACTCTTTGAGGAATGAAGATAGGTTATTTATTTGAGTGTTTTCTTTTTAAGGTAAGCATTTAATACTACAAACTTCTTAGTATTGCCTTCACTGACTCATAAATTTTGGTGTGTTGTGCTTAATTTTCATTTGTATCAAGGTATTTTCTTCTTTTTCTTTGACCACTGTTTAATATGCACTTATTTGTGGCTGCTTAATTTTTTTTCTACTACTGATTTTTAGTTTTATACTATTGTTGTTGGAAAAGATTACTTGGCATAGTATATATCTTTTTAAATGTATTAATCTTTCTTTTGTGAACTAGCATAAGGCTTATTCTGGAGGATGTTCCAGTACTTGAGAGAGATGTGTACTTTGCTACCGCTGGGTAAAATGTCTCTAATGTGGCTGTGACATCCATTTGGTCTCCATTATTATTCAAGCTTACTAGTTCCTTATTGAAGTTTACTACCACTGTTGTATTCTATTGCTATTTATTTCTCTTTATAGTTCTGTTAATATATTCTACATATGTGTACATGTTCTGAAATTATATGTATGTGTGTGTTATAGTTTTATATTAACTGACTTTCAAAAGTTAGTAATATTCTCTATTTTTCGTGACCATTTTTGACCTAAAGTCTATTTCAATATAAATGTAGCCATCTGTACATTATTTTTTCCTATCATTTTCATAAAGTAGCTCTTCCTATCATTTAACCCTTGAATATAAAGTGAATCTCTTGCACACAGCATCAGGTTGGGCTTGATTTATTATCCATATAGTGGCTCCATCCTTTGATTGAGATGTTTAACTCATCCAAATTAATATGATTATTAATAGGGAAGGCTTTATTACTACTTTGTCAATTGTTTTGCCCGTGTTTTGACATTTTTTCTTTATCTCTCTTGTTTTCATCTCTTATATTTCCTTGATTGTCTTAATACAACTCTTTTTTTCTTTTGTGAATCTCATGTATGTATTTATTGTGATTACCGTGAGGCTTACTCAAGGCACCTTAGAGATATAGCAGTATGTTTTTAATCAGTACTAAATTAAGTTCAATCATATTGAGAGGTACTATGCTTTTATTCTCTACACTTACTTTATGCTATTAACATCACAATTTTCATCTTTTTACTTTATGAGTGCAATATTACATTTGTATACTTAGAATTATTCTTAATATGCTTAGACTTTTTACTTTTATATTAAAATTATATATATGTATATATAATTGTACAGGATTATAGTGTTCTGTATTTATATCTGAATTGATATTTTCCAGTAAGTTTTATAGCCGCATGTGTTTCATGTTGCTGTCTAGTTTCCTTTTAGTTCCACTGAGCATTTCCCTCAGCATTTGGTGTTAAGCAGCTGTAGTCATAATGTGTTCTCTCAAATTTTGTTTATCTTGGAAGGTCTTTATCTTCTGTTGGTTTCTGAAAGATATGTTTGCCAACTTTAGTGTTCTTGGTTGACAGTCTCTTATTTTATCAGCTCTAGAATTTTTTTTTATTATTTCTATTTCTTTTTTGGTATTTTCTTTTTATTGTTGTATGATTTTCCTGTTTTGGCCTTAGTTTTTAAACTGTGTGGCCTTACAGCATCATGATCTTCTTTAGCTTCCTGTAGTGAACTGAATTCTTCATGAAGAAGTTATAAATCTCCATTTCTTTATGGAGTGTGACTTTGGTGGTATTCGGTGTCTCTGATTCCTCATGTTCTCTGTATCCTGCAAGTATTATTTTAGCTGTGTTATGGCCTCTGTCTCTCTTTCTTGCTCTCCCTTCTATATTCACAATTTCTCTGAGCATCTCTCTTGTATATAGAGAATTTTTTTCTTTCTTTCTTCCTTTCTTTCTTTCATTCATTTTTCTTCTTCTTCTCTTTTTAATGCTTTTCATATTTGAGATGATGCTGACGATGTGTGTGGATATATGATTGTTCTTCAGTATCCATGAGTTACAGGGTTCGGGACCCCTGTTTGTAGCACAAGTTACTGATGCTTATGTCTCTGATATAAAAAGTGCAGTATTAGCATGTAATGTGTGTACATCTTCCTGTAACTTTAAATAATCTCTGAATTAGTTATAATACATAATACAATATAATTGTTAAGTAATTGTGGTTGAATTGTTAAGGGAATAATGAAAGAATGTCTTTATATGTTTAGCACAATGGAGTTGGATTTTAAAAAAAACAGTTTGGATCTGTACTTGGCTGATTCCATGGATTCCAGATATCAGTATTACAGATAGCTAACTGTGTGTTTACACGGGTGTTGCAGTTACCTATATCTTTTAAAGTATCTTCTTAGAAAGATCTTAGTTTTTTTTTTTAATTCTGTTTTTCCCGTTAAGCTTGTCTAATATAATTTTTATAGTTTGGTTTCCATATACTATGTCAAAATCAATGAATTTATTCCATATTCTCATTTCATTGCTCATTTGTCTTTCTGTTTATTAAATCTTTTATCTGTGCTGTACAGGAACTGAAAGAATATCTTTTACTCCCATGTCTGGCCTGTCTACATCTTTGTTTTCATCTTACATTTACAATGAGATCTCTCTCTCTCTCTACATATAAATAGATGATATATAAGTATCTATAGATACATAGATGATAGATATGGATACAGATATAGGTATAGATTATATATATATATATATATATATATATATATATATATATATATATATACATATATAATTTTGGTACTAGGAACTGAGCTCAGAACTTTACCCTTACCAGGCAGGCACTGTGCCACTGAGCTATATCCTCGGGTACAGTATTTTTATTGTAACCATTAGCTGTTTTGCCAAATGCTTCTCACTCATTTTTTGTTAAATGAAGTTCATTCCACAGTATGTTTCTCAGAAAGGGCTGGTGCTTCAGCCACCTCTTTTTTTTTTTTTATTTTCTACTGATTTGATATTGTATTTATTAAGCTTGTTTGAAAATACTTGGCTTGCACTATCAGTATTGGAGTTTTGTTTGCTTGCTTTTGATTCTAGTTTTACTCAATTGTCTTCTTAGTTTATAATCTGCTTTTTAAAAGTTTTATTTAATTGTCATTTCTTTGTAAAGCCTTTGTCTTTTCATTTTTGCTTGGAGACTAAATTGTCTCATCTTTAGAGTCTAATAATTTTACTAAGATACACTTTGAGCTCAATTTTTTATCTTTTTTTAGTATTTGTTCCATTTACTATATAGATTTTGATTTAGTTTTACTACAGAGTTTCCTAGGATTATAGTAGCAACTGTTAATTGAGATTTATCCTTTTATTTTCATTCTTCAAGAAATTAATAATGTGTAAGTGACTTTGCTTTATTTCTGCAAGTATCAATTTCTATTTCCTCAATTTTGACTTTTATGATTTTATTTTAACTTTTGACATTTTAGCACTACTTCCCAATGTCCCTCAGTGGATTTTTTTCCTACTGTAAATTTTTTTATTTCTATGGGTTGATTTTCCCCTTTTCTGAGTCATTATTTCACCTCTTTTTCCTTAATGCCATTTCTCATTCATTAATCAATTTATCCTTTTGTTCTTCATTTTCAAAACATCTAGTTTAGAGCGCTTTTATCTCCTTGCTTTCAGTTACATGCTTCTTGGTTGATCTACAGTTTTGCTATTGTTTTGTTTTGTTTGGCTTTTTGTTGTTGGGGTGATACTTTCTTCAACTAAAATATTTTATTTTCTCTTGTTTTATCATTTTTTCTGATTTTGTTCCTTTTGTTCAATTTAAACATTTTTCACTGAAATATAAAACATAAAATTGTGCATATTTAAGGATTACCATGGTGATATTTTGATACATCTACACATTACATCATTTTCTCCTGAAACATTTGTCATTTCTTTATGATAAAAGCTTCAAAACATTTTCTTCAAACTTTATGAAGGAAATTACCCTTATGTGTAATCACCCTTGTGAGCAACAGCACCCAGTCTTATTCCTGTGTGGTTATAACTCACTACCTGTTGATCAACTCTGACCCTTCCCTGCCTTCTCCTGCTCTTTCTGTCCTCTGCTAATGATCATTCTACTCTCAACTTCTAGGAAATGTTTCAATTCACATTTTCTGTTTTCCTCTTGTGGTAGCTCCGAATGGATATTAATTTCCACTTTTGTTCATTTTAAAATGTCTTGTGTTTTTGAGACCAGTTACACAAAATGACTTTCCAGTAATCAAAGTGAGGGACTTGGTATGATACTTGATGGTCCCTCCCCTGGGAGTGTCCTTGTCTGTTTGTACAGTGACACTCTTTCCCTGATGGCACTTTCCTCTGGGATTGGAATGTGGATGTGCTTTCCAATTTTCTTTCCCTTTCGTCACCGTCTCTTTTCTTTTTAATTTTCATACGTTGTTTCCAATTGATGCTTTCTGTTTTCAAATTGATTCATTCTTTCCTGGAAGCAACTCCGATTCCTCCGTAGTTGACACTCCAGTCATTGGAATATTAGACATGAATATCACAATATTTAGCCAGTCTCCACAACCATGTGTTTCATCCCTGGAAGCACACAGTACATGTGCTAATAATAATGCACTTTCTGTGACTTTAGTCAAATTTCAAGAACATTCACTCATTTTTTTAACTGCATCAACAGCAGTTAAGAAAAATAAATCTCTACACTTACATTCTATAAGACCCAAGTAATGAACTAGGAGCTATGAGGTCAACTATTTCTTTCAGTACTAGCGTTGTAATTATTATCCTTAGTTCAAACATCAGTTCTGGCAAAACAGAAAAATGTTTTGTTATTAAGCTAAGAGGTAAGAAGTGGGGGGAAACTGGATCCTCCACTCAGCAAAATGCTGGACAAATGTTGACCATACTATTTGCATTACATTTGATAACTTCACTACCATTTAAATAACTGGGAGAATAAATTGTCTTTCCTTTAAATGATATTACAGAGAGAGAATCATTTTCAATTGTGGGTAGATTTATGTCCTCTGTTTTTGTAACAAATAGGTAGACTGGCTCTGCCATAGCCTTTGAGACTTAGGTTACCAGAGAAATGCAGATGGAAATACAAAGGTAAGCAGAGAGAGGTGGAAAGTAGCAAGGTGATCATTAAACTAATTTCAATACTGTGCTACAGCAGATGCAGAGATATATAAATAACATTTTAAAAATGGTTGGATTACTGTGTATCACAATGTTTAAAAACAGCACTAAAGGTGAGAACAAATGCAGCAAGGATGCTGAGGCCTCTACGTGGAGTCATCTGTGAATTCTCATACCTAGCTCTTTGAGTAAATGTTAGTATGATATTACTTTTGGTCCACACTAGAATAGTATTAACCCTATATTATTACCTCCAAAACTGTGCTCATATTCTTTTTATTCAATAAAAATCTTTCCATTTTCTTTAACATCATTTTTTCAATGTTGTTCATTCAGAAGTAGGACAAATTTCTTCTCAGTATGAAAAAATGATTCATTCTCTACAATTTAAGAACTACCATAGTTCTTGACAAAAAAATGATAATTTAATAAATATTGAACTAAATTTATAGCATTTTTCCTTTTGAAATATAAACATAAACAAGTTATAAGATGTTATAATACCCATGTATCTTCATTTATAATAAACAGATATTGAGACTGTCATATATGCATCAAAATTTTTCAGTCTTCTTCATATGTACATATCCAACACCTCATCTTTCTCAGATACAACTATTATCATGAATTGAACTCATTCTGTAGCCCCGGCTGGCCTCTAAATCTCAAGCTTCCTGCCTCAGTTTCCCAAATGCTCTCATTCCAGCCATGCATTTTCACTGTGCCTAGTGTCTACAATGAGTCTGCTCATTTTTATTATTTTGCTATGCTGAATATAGAACCACATCCCTTGTGCATGCAAAGCAAGTGCTGTATTTTGAAAGACAGTTGGCCATGAAAATAAAAACTTTGATTTATTGAAAAAAAAGTGCTGTATTATTTAGTTTCTCCCTATGTCTCCTTCCACATTTTTGTTCTACTTAACGTGTGTGGTTTTATAAACATGATATAATGTTTATTATTTTTAACATAATTTAAAAATAATAAATATGATAAGTAGAATACTAACTTGGTCTATAACTTAACTATCTTTGTCAATTTTATAATAATATTGATGTCTAAAAATGTAAATTTGATTTTGTTGCAATAACATGTGACATAAATATCTATTTTTGCATTGTTATATTAGGAAATTTTGTAGAATTTTCTCATTTTCTCTTCAACATCAAAAATTAAGGGGCTGGGGGTTTAGCTCAGAGGCAAAGCCCCTGCCTGGCAAGGGCAAGTTCTTGAGTTTGATTCCTGGTACCAGAAAATAATAAAAACAAAAACAAACAAAATTAAGCTATGGTTCTCATTAAATACATGTCCATGTACACATACACAAGAATTTCTCTTAAAATTTACCTGTGTGTTAAGTTAGTTTGAGCTCAGCTAACTTGTTAAGTAACAGAATATGTGCCTTTTCAAAAGTAATTGCTCCAGTCATTAAGGGGAGCAAGAAAATAATAATTTAAAAGAACATATTGTTAATCTCTATCATGTGGTTTGAAACCCTGTAACATTTTTATGTCCTTGCTTTGTGTTGTCTGTATTTTTCTATTGTTTTTTCTTTGTACTATTTTCTTTAAAATAACAAAAAAAGGAAAAGAAAGAAAAGTAATTGCTCCATATTTCATTCCAAACATCTTGCATTTTTGAGCACCACTGGTATGGATGTGCAGGAACTTTTATTTAAATTCATGCTTACCTATAAAAACGATTTTGGATTTTTTGGCCAACCTTGTAGGTTTGGTACAATATGTACTGCTTTTGAATTGTATTTCTCTAATTACTTTAAGTTTAACATCTGTTCATATTTATTGTACAGGTACTACTTTTTGTTTTTGATACAGGGTCTCACTATGTAGCTCAGGCTGGCCTGGAATTCACTATGTATCCCAGGCTGACCTCAAACTCACAGTGATCCTCCTGTCTCAGCCACGATGCCCAACCAAGTGCTTGTTTTATGTACTAGTTTCTTCTTTGTAAAATTGTGTATCTTCTAATGTTAAGAATTTTTTATTATTTCAAACATTATTCGAGAAATATTTGAATAACCCTTATTTGTGCAAATCACTGTTTTAAGTTATAATTTTACAGCAGTGAACAAGATAAAGTCCTTGTCCTTGGAGAGTTAGTATCCTTCTGGAGAGACAGAAATCAGTAGAGTGATGTGAATTTAATCTAGATTGTCAACTTGATTCATTTGGGAGCCCTCCAAAGTATTATAATGAAGCGCTCCAGTGTGTGTGACTAGGTGGACCATGAGGTATGGCCTTGTGTCTCTTTCTAGACTCTGGCTCCTTTCTCTCTGGCATTGTTCCTGCTCTGCTTCCTGGCACCTTTGCAGTGATCAACCCTGCTCCCCACACTGTTCCACCATGATGTTCTTGCCTTGGAGCCAGCTGATCTTGGACTAAAACCTCCAAAACTGTGAGCCAACAAATGTCTCCTTCATTGCACTGTAGGTGTTGGATGTTTGTCCCAGCACAGGGTGAGGACTTGAAAGTAAAAGTGAACATATAAGAACCTCTTGGAAAGGTCATTCCAGAGAAAGGGAAGACAAAGTAGGAAGATTTGGACTGGGCTTGTGCTTAGTTTTCTCTCTGAGCATTAAAAGCTGAGGTGAGTGGAGGGCTGCAATTTCAAGTTAGTGCAGGCAGGGTGGAGAAGTTAGCTGGAGTTAGATTACTTATTGATGTAGGGTCATATAGGCAAGGTAAACACAGTAAATTTTATTTTAGATATATTGAGGAATTGTTAATGGATGTTGAGAAGTTAATTTTTACCTGTTTACATGCTAGACAGGTGGTCTAGATCAGTAATTTTCAACAGAAAATGACCTCCTCTCCTTTTGGCAACAAATGAGTGGGTGCTAGTGTTGCCTGGTTAGTAGAGATGAGCTTCAGCTTAATATCCTAAAAACTTCATCCACCATTTTAATGACAAAATTCAGAAGACTGCCCATTCCTATATCAGTACAAAAGCAATGAATTAATTTATAGAATTGGCTATTAATGTAACATAATTATTGACTTGTTTTATTCTTCTTTTTGGACATTTCAATGGTTGATCCATAGATTTATTCTTCCATATAAAGTGAACATTCAACCTATTTAGAAAACAATTACAGTGATTTTCAGCAATTTTGTTACATGATATCTGCTCATCTAAAGTAGAGGGTAAGTTCATTCTACTAAAAATTAGCTTTCTTTTCTTTCAGTAGTTGTATAGTAGTTGCTTTGTTTTTTATTTATTTTTTATTTTTACTTTTTATTTTTTAAGTAGTTGCTTTCTAACTTCTCTATTTCAGTTTATTGTTATAAGTGTGAATATATGTGCAAGTGTGTGTGAATGTGTGTATGTGTGTGTGTGCATGCCTATACTCTGCACATAGCCTCCTGAATAAGTGCTATTTGAATGAGAATGTGATACCACTGTTTTGCAACAATAATGACGATTGATAATCTTCCTTGTCAGACTATTTTTGGCTGTTTTGTAAAAATAAAAAAAATAGGCTCTATTTTCTTAATCTTTCCATGGTACCTCCTTCAAATCTCGTTGCTCACTTCCTCTCTACTCCTGATATCATATTTTTTTATTTTTGTATAGTCACCTTGGTCATGAGAGGTGGTGCTGACAAAACACACATGTATAAAGTTACCGTGGCAAATAAGGCCAAAAGGCAGAATATGTCTGTTAGAAACAAATAAAAAGAAAAGTAACCTAAGTTTGTCAGTCCCCTTGCTCCCAAATATATTGTTCCTGTAGAGTGATAGAGAGTTCTGGAGGGATAAGTCTGCTCTGGTTGGTACATTAAGATGATTAAGTATGAGAAATGACTAATACCCAGAAGTTGTTTTCTTGCCAAAAGAGTCCGTGAAATTGAAACTGTTTACTGGCAATTTAATTATAATTTAATTAAGTATTAGTATGTTAGTTCTAAGCTAAATGATCTGAAATTATTTGAAAAAGTAAATTGTGAAAATTTCACTGTTTTTGTATTTTTTCTGTCTGTGTCTTGCCATCTATTGCTCACTGATTTATATAATAAGAAATGGAAGGTTAAGGTCTTATGCAAGTAAAATCAAATGGATACTTTCATGTACTGTGACAACTCAGACAAGCTCCAGCCATTATGGGGCAGAAATATGTTTGGTAGTTGAACAAGTAATCAAAAGAATGCTTTATCATTTACTCTGAAGTTTTTCCTGTGTCTTTTAATTGCTACATGTGTACTGTTTCTAAAACATATAGATTCTAATGGCTTGAGTCCTTATGTCAGATCTGACACTTGGCCAACTGCTATGTACTGATTTATGTTCTAATTTAAGTTTTTTGCTTATTTGTAAAATTGCCATGCTGCAGTGCAAACATCACCATAGTGAGGAGACCTAGAGCTGAAATGACTTTTTTCTAATTCATCAGCTGCTTTATGTTCTGGTCACATACATCTTATCTAATCTAAATAATGAAATGGTCATTCTAAAGTATGGTGAATGAATATTTAAAATTTGTAATAAATACTCATATCCACCAGAAGCAAAGGAATTTTAATAAGATAAAGGTAATTTAGAGCCACATTCCTATGAGCCTAGCAAGGGCAAATTACATACCTGTATTTGAAGGTGATAGAGATTATGTAAGATTTAAGTATTCCTGATATAGCAATATGTAAAAACTAATAACAAAGAGGACATTTTCTCTGAAATATTTACCTGTAGACATTGACAAAAAGTAACCCAAAAGGAGTTCTACAAAAAGTAGAATGTATTGACAAAATTAAAAACTTTGAGAATTTTCCTCCTTTGCCATAAAAAAGCACTGAGTCCAGAAAGAAGCCAGGAATGTACTCATCGACCACCAGAGCTTGCTAGAGATGTGAAGGACCAGTTGTTCCCCAAGAGTACAAATTCACAATAAATGTTGTACTACACTTCTCTCTCACTGGACCATTGAATGTACAATCTTTATCTCCTTAAAAACACACCCACAAAATGTACAGAAAGTACAGTTTGGCCCCACACAGGTGACAGGAATGGTGAGCCATGGAGAGTGTAACCTCAATAAACACCCTCATTCAAGAGGGGTATGCACCTTGGAAATTTCACAGGGCAATTGTGTGGCCCCAAGGGCAGGGATGTTTTGTAATGAATTTCTTTTCTTGGGTTTTGAGAAGGATTCACCATTTCATGTTTTATTTATTTCTGAAACATTATTCCTCTGCCATCTTCCTCCAAAGTCACCGCAAAAGAGGCAATGGAGAGAGGCCCCGCTACTAGCCAGGTCTGCACAGAGTTCTCAGGCTGCTTCCTGTGTGTTGAGAGCTGAGGGACCAGTGAGGCATGCATGTCTTGAATGTCTTGGATTGTTTAGATTACGTTGGTGGTGCATCTGCAAGCACAGCTTTCTCAAGGACCTCCTAAGTGTTCTCTGTATTCAATTTTAGTCAACTCCACCTATAGCAGTTGTGTTTACAGTTCTTTGAGTCAAACTTCTCTCACAGGATTCATCAGCACATCTGAACTCATTCCATGGTCTGTGTTGTATTCTTGTTACATCAATACCACACGGCCAAGAAAAAAGCACATTTATGCAAGTCCATCTAAAATCTGTTTATATCACATCCATTAATATCATATTGGGAGAAACTATTTATGTATCTTTCCACACTAGTATAGAAACACAGAAATAGGTCAAAAGGAAGGCAATGAATATTCACTGTTTAATAATATACTACTCCTGCCATAATACAGTAAATTATGGTATTTTAAAAGAATGAGTGCTAACAGGAAGAGTAATTATGCAGTCACTATAGATAGTCTTTGAATTATAGAATATACAGATCCCATATTCAGTGATGTCACAGTTAGAACTGGTGATCAATACAACGATGAAGTCCAGGAATTAAGCATCCACTTTGGCAGTCCAGTAGTCATAACTGAAAGAACGGAGGAAGACCAAATTTGAGCTATGTAGCTCATGTAACTTTTCACAAGTTATGAACAAATCTGTGCCTAGTCTATGTTCAGTTAAAAAGAAATGAATACTTTCTAGCTTACAGGACTCTATATTCTATTTAAAGAGCAAGTCTACCTTATTTTTTTCACCTTATTATTATTTATATGTTTTATTGCTTTGATTCCTACTTTCAGTACACATGCATAGTTGGTTTTGTTTTACTCCTCTTTTTAACTGACAGAAGAGATTATATTTTAAAGGGGATCTAACCAGTAAATAGAGTAAAGTGAAATTATAATGATTAGATAAGTTAAACATTGTTACATTTAAGTCATGTAATCAGAAATGAATATTTTATGAGATGTTCGATGAGATTGAGGACATTCTAGTTTGCAATTGGAGAAATGCCTCTGGCACCACTGAGCATGTTCAGTCTACATCTACTGTGGCTGTTTACGCCAGTTTTAATAATCACACCAAAGAGTCATAAAACAGGTTTTATATTGCATTCTTCTCCAAAGAGAAAAACAGATTTGTTAAATTCTGAAGCAAAAGCAAAACTATTGACCCATTTTTTATGAAAAGTCATAAAATCCTAGAACAACCTGAAAAATGCATTTTAAAGCCAATGCCCTAGGCTTCTGTAATGAAAGGATGATTTGAACATTGCCAAAACTTTGTCTTCTTACTCTAAATGCATAATAACATCACCTAAAATGTGTGAACACACGCACATTAAAATATATATTTGCAATGAATGAAAGAAATAGCAAAATAGACAGGAAGCACTTAGTGGTGCGTGAGAGATGAGAGTGCATTACATCAGGGAGGCTAGGTAGTAAATGCCAAATGGCCCCCCTAGCAGGCACATACATATTAAGAAAATGGTTCTCTCTATACCTTCTCACTTCATTAGAAAATGTGGCATTAAGGCAGGGCCCATCTCAGTCACAAACCTAGGAGAACATTTCTTGGTGCTGGCACTGGGCTAGCTTTTCTGAGACATGCCAGAATTTTTTGGTAATTAAATGTTCCTCAGGAGCAACTGTGAGGAACAATTAAATGTTCCTCACAGCAAAAATCAGGAAATGGCTTAGAGTATTCTTGCATAAGTAATAGGTATTTGCCGCAAATTTCAGCAAATTAAAATTATTAAACAGAATATATCTTACATCACAATGAAATAAAAGCAATGATTAACAACAAAATGAAATCCAAATAACCAACTGAACAAGTTAATAATGTGTAAATAAAATGAAACATGATTTTATACAGCCCATACCTTAAAAGAGAAAGCAAAGCAAAAACTGTGAAATTTTTGTTTTTAAAACATTTTTAACTTTTATGTTCAGCAAGTATAACAATTAGATCCAAATACCTTTAAGTGTGTTTTAACTCTCTATGAATACTTGAAAATGAATTAATGAACCATTCTAGTAATAAATCTAGGAACACTAGACATAAGAGCACAAAGTGGATAACCACATTTAAGCAAAGTGCAAAGCCAATCTATGCAATTAGATGTTAGGATACTTGGGGTGGTAGAGTGGGAGCTTATACAAGTGAGGCCTAGAATGTGGGTAATGCTCTGTTCTTTGATATTTGTGGTGGATTAACTAATGGTTGATTTGGAACACCGAGCTAAACTGAATCAGCATGATTTTGGGCATGGAAGGCCCACCTGAGGATTGTTGCCAACAGCATAAAAAGGAGAATTGGAGGGGAAGGTGGTGTGCTGTTGGTTCTTCTGGAGAAGCTTATTGTGCTGGTTTTCCTAATATTAACTCAGCTGTTCTCCTTGGAGGAGCTCGGTTCCTCACTGTCACTGAGGACAGCTGTCGTTCTTTTCAGAGAGCTCTGGTCCTTACACTGGGCATTGCTTTCTGGCTTCAGTGCAGACCTCTCAGCCTGGTGGTGCAGATCCTTCATCCTGGTGGCATAGATTTTCTAGCTTCAATCACTGGTCTTTGGGTCTTCCAAAGGCAGATCTTTGACACTTGCATGAGACATTGTTGTGGCCTCTAGGCATTCAGCTGGGCTTGTGGAGAACATTGTCATGGGCTCTAGGCTTTCAGCTGGACTCATTTAGGGAATTTCTGTGGGATCCAGACCCTGAGCTGGATTCTTTGGGTCTCTAGTGCATGAACGTATCTTTTACACTCTTCTGCATTTTACTTTTTGGGTGAATATGATAAAATAATCCTATAAATTATGTATACTATTCCCTTGCAAACCTTGACTACAGTGATACGAGTGCTGGTCACAGAAGCATTCTCAATTTGTTAACATATACATATCCATAAATATGCAGGTGTTTAAGTCCATCTACATAGATTATTTTATGTAAGTATAAGTAATATAACAGAATAAACAGATGCTATAAATTCCAGAAAATTTTTAAGAAAGTCAAAGAGAGAAAACAAGTTCAAACTACTGAAAAACATTAGAAATAGATGTATAAGTCAGTTCAATAGAACTGAAAACCCTGAAAACAAACATATATACCAAATGTTAACTCATCTTTTAACAAGGGAACCAATACAATTTAATGGGAAACTTAGTTATTTTTTAGGTAAGTGCTTTGAGACCTGGATATCCACTTGCAAAGAATCAACTTTGAGTCATTATCTTACATTATGTACAAAAAATATCTTGAAAAGTATCCAAATCATAAATGTAATCTGTAAGACAATTAAACATTTTACAATAAAAGAAGTATAATCTTCATGAGGTTGACTTAGGAGATTATTTTTTAGTAAGAGAACAAAAGCACAGGGATGACATCCTGCTGCATACTTGGGCTCCAGTAGCCCAGTGCAGAAAGCAAATATGAGCCCGGAAATGTGGCTTCTAATTTGGGGTCTGGGATATGGGGTAACACAGACAGGCACAGCCATCCTTCCCGTGGCTCATGCCCAAGTGTCATGGTTGAACCTGGGCTAGGAGTTCACAGCCAGAAGGGTCAGGCCTCTGGTGGTACAGTAATGACATGTGTCCTCTCCAGAAAAAAAAAAAAAAAAGCAAGAAAAAGTAGATAAAGCTACATCAAATCCGAAAAGGTGAATAAATGTTAGGAAAGTGTGAGAAATACAAATAATATATCTCATCAGAGAATTTTATATAGTATATGAAAATTTGTATTTTCATTTTATTAGTTCTGAGACCATAATGTTAAGTGAAATAAATAATGAATAACCTCTAATATCCACAATAAAAAAGAGAAATGAGTAAAATATTTGAACAGAGATTTCCTCAAAAATATACAAAAATGGCTTATAATCATATAAATAAAATTTCCATTATTATTTGTCAGTATAGAAATTCAAATCTAAACTGTAATGAGATGCCATTTCACAAAGATGGCCACAATAAAAGATAAAAACCATGTAATATTAAATGTAGACAAAGATGTTGAGAAACTTAAACCTCCCAGCATTGTTGCAGGGAAGGTAAAATAGTATACATACTGTGGTAAAAAATCAGATGATTCATTCAAAATTTAAACATAAAGTTGCCCTATAACCCAGCAGTTTCACTCCTAGTCATATATATAGACAAGAGAAACAAACAAATAATTCAACAAAAAAACTTCATAGCACCATTATTTAGAAGGGCAGAAGAGTGAAGTTACATGTTATTAAATTGACAGAATGTTTTACATCAATATAATGAAATGCTGCTATTCACAAGAAATGGATAAAACTTGGATGAACTTTAAAACGTTTGCTAAATGAAAGATTCCAGTTACAAAAGACAACAACATGATTCTACGTACATGAATTATATGGAATAGGCAAATACTCTCTATAAAGGCATAAAATTAGATTAGTGGTTGCTTAGTCCCAGGAGGGAGAGGGATAGTAAATACTGTTACTATAATTATACCTTGCCCTTACTTGAATTGTTCATGTATTTGGAATCGCATGTATATAATTTTTGTTGAACAGGTGTATGCACTTGAGCATGTACATGTGTATGTGAGATACATATGTACAAAGCATAAAACTTAGCATTTATCAATATTGTAGCTTGAAACAGTATTTTATTTCTTTTTATTGGTGAATATTATTCCATGGTATGGATATGAGATAAGGTCTTTCTCTCTCCATTCACTAATTAATGGGTGTTTGGATGGCTTTGTATTTTGGCAGTAATAAATAATGTTTCTGTGAGCCTTCACACTCAAGTTTGTGTGTGGATATATTTAGTCAGCTTGTGAGGCTCCTCAGAGTGAAATGCCTGGATTTAATGTGTACTGATATGTAACATTTTTTTTTGGTATAGTTTGCTGTGCATAGTGTTTTAATTCCTTGTATGGAGGTGGTGCAAGTACAGAACACATCCTTGTTCCCTTTTTCATTCCTTTTTCTTCCTCTACCCCACCTCTTAATCCTCTTCTCAACTGAGAAAGATCTATCTTCTTACTTCTTGTCATCTAAGTTTTATAACACTTTAAGAAATGCCAGAATGTTTTCAAAGTGATCGTGGTTGTTGCTTTTTCATATATGCATCAACTCTTATTAGTATTATTTGTTACTGAACCACAGTACCTCATTAAGTTAGAAGTAATCTAATGACTAGTGATTGTAAGCACATCTTCATAAATTTATCAACCATTTATGTATCTTGTTTTTATAAAACATCCATTGAGTCATTTTACCATGCTTTTTTGTCCCTGACACATTACAATGTAAGTATATTTAAGGATATATTTTTGTATTTTAAAGAAATTCACTTCATAATTTTTAAAAATGTATGTATTATACATTTGGTATTATAGCTATCGACTCTTTGCCTAATTCAAGGTAAGAATATTTTCTTTCTTTTTTTTTTTTTTTGTCATTTTGAGACAGGGTCTCGCTATGCAGTTCAGGCTGGCCTTGAGCTCACTTTGTAGTCCAGGCTTGTCTCGAACTCACAACCATCCTCCTGCCTCAGCCTCCCAAGTCCTGGGATAACAGGCGTGTGCCACCATGCCCAATAAGAATATTTTCTTCATTTGCTTTTTGAGAAAGTTATAGTTTCATTGCTTAATTTGAGAGCTATGATCTACTTTGACTAAGTATCTCTGTAAGTGTAAGGTAAGGAGTATAAGTTTTGTTTCCCTTTTATGCAAATTTCTATTTGTCCCAGCAACACTTACTGAAAAGATCATTCTTCAATAACTTCCACACCTTTTTCAGAAATTAACTAATTAAAAGTTTAAGAGTTTGTGTGCCATCACCTCAAGTCTATTAACTTGTAGAAGTACCCACATTCCACTCTATCTTAAATATAGTGGCTTTAGAGTAAATATTATGATCCTGTGGTCTATCTTCTAAAATTTTAGGTTTTATTTAGAGTTTTAGATACTTTACATTTCCATGTAAAATTTAAGATTAGTCTGTTAATTACTTCAAAAACTTTACTATGACTTTGATAAGATTTTCATGAAAGTAATAATTTGAATATTTGTTCCTGCAATTTATAAACATATAAAGTCCTTCCATTTATTTATGAGTTCTACACTTCTCAGCACTATTCTGTATTTTTCATCATACAATTATTATATTTCATGAAATTTATTTCAAAATATTTTATTCTTTGTAATACCATTTTAAAATCAAATTTTTTGCATTTCATTTTTTAGATTTGTGGCTAGCATCTCACTTATTTTGAAACCTAAGTGATAGTATCAGTTTTCTAGGATGATGAATATAATGGCATTAAATTGAATAAACATATATATAATAAATTTTGTTTGATATTCTAAAATATGTGCATTCATTGAAAAATAATTGCACAATAAGAGAAGCCCTAAACATAAATACTCTTGCAATGAATATATTTCTTTTCTTTAAATAAAGCATTTTTCTTCTTGTGTCTATTCAAAATTATAAGAGAGTGTGTCATAAAGAAAGAATGGACACATGTATTTGGTGAGGCTCCAGCATTATCCCTTATTTCACATGGATGCGAATCCACCCATTCATTAATGATAAATATTCATTAATTCATTAATAATAAATATCATATTCCTTTGATTTTAAATCCATTGAAATAAGGAGAGTTATAACTATCCTACACATTTTTCCATTTGTCAATGTAAGACATACTTTTGGATTATAATAGAGTGGTTTTTCTTCCTAAAAAATTGCAAATTTAATAGGTAAAGAACTACTCTGCAAATGGAACTGCCAGATAAAGTGTACTGCAGAGCTATTTTTAGAAGTCCCAGAAAATTCTGCAGCATTTGATCAAATTGTAGTTAACTGGAAGTCAGTAGACTTACACTTATATAATTCAAGAAATCACCAAAGAATTAGATATGCTCTCAAATCCCTACAAGCAAGACTTGGGGAATATAATTGGAACAGAGCCCATAAGAGTCCAATTTAATATTTCTAAGCTTCTAGTAAAACTTTCCCAATATCTTTTCAAAACTGAAGCCAAGTAAGGTCTTCACATAATAGTAATCAGAAAAAAGGCAAGAAAAGTATTAGGAAAAAACGGTATACACTTGTACAATCCCTATAATATGCTAAGATAGTGTAAAAATAATATCTATGTTAAACAGTATAGTTTTCTTACAGTCATTGAAAATATTAACAAGTGGTTATACATTGCTTTTCATTAATGCTAAATCTAGACATAGATTCTTGATTCTAGATGTAGCCAAATTTTTACTATAAGAGATTTATGTTCAGCTTTCACTATGGTTTCCATTGATAAATATATCCAATGCTTATTTATTTTCACTTGAAAAAACTGTCAACAGATTATTCAGGATTTATGAAGTATATTGTTTTCCCCAAGTCTTATACTAAACTCTTAAATGACCAGATACAAAATATTGATGACCTCCTTTTATGTTCCATAGATTTTGGCAATTTACCACTCACTCCATCTATCTTTCACTTGATCCACTGGCAGAGAGTTTCTTAGAAAATAAATGTGTTCCAATTTTGTCAAACAACAGTTTGCTTTTTTTTTTTTTTAGTCACCATGTACTGTGGAACAGCATTAACTAAAGAGAGCTCATATGTTATTCAAAATTACTCAAAATGAACCAACTCTAGACTATGAAACTAGTAATGATCACATGTGTGCTAACATAGACTCTTTTTTATTTTATTAAATAAGATATTCGTGAACCAGTCCCATCAAACTCGTAAACCTACAAGACCATCATTGATATCTAACTGTCTTGCTAACTTACACTTACATTCTCTCTGATTACTATAAATTTCACTTTTAATAAGTAAATGAAATCCTTGGATTTTACTCTGGGCTTATTTACTAATAGTATGACACATACTGATGACAATTTATTCATCAGTAACCTGTTTCTAGATCCAGTAACTAAGCTGAATTTTATTACACTAAGGTTTTTGAAAACACTGCATGTCATAGTTACAGCTCTTATTGCTGAGACTAAATTTCTAAAATTGAAAGAAAAAGGAGGAAAAATTTATTTAGCTCACAGTTCCTGGAGGATTGTATTCATAAATGGCTGACTCCAAGGTAGGGTGACACTGAAGAGGGGCATCAGAGAGGAGAAAGAGTTCATGGTGGTCCTAGAAGCAAAAATGGATGGTGACAGGGATGGAGGTTATGCATGGGCTCAGCAACATGGACTCCCACTTGCCAAGGCTGATCTGGCTACAGCCACTGCCTAATGCCCAATATGCCAGCAGCAGAGACCATACTGAGTCCCCAGTATGGCACCACTCCCCGTGGTGATCAACCTGTGACCTGGTGGCAGGTTGATTATATTGGGCCACTTCCATCATGGAAGGGACTACGCTTTGTCCTCACTGGTATAGACACGTATTCTGGATATGGATTTGCCTTTGCTGCACGTAATGCTTCTGCCAAAACTACCATCTGTGGACTCACAGAATGCCTTATCCACCATCATGGGATTCCACATAGCATTGCCTCTGACCAAGGAACACATTTTACAGCCAAAGAAGTGAGGAAATGGGCCCATGTTCATGAAATTCACTGGTCTTACCACAATCCTCACCACCCGAAGCAGCTGGATTGATAGAAAGGTGCAATGGTCTTTTGAAGACACAATTACAGCGCCAGCTCTGTGGCAATAGCTTGCAGGGCTGGGGTAAGGTGCTTCAAAAGGCTGTCTAGGCTTTGAATCAGGGTCCACCATAAGGCACTGTGTCCTCCATTGCTGGGATTCATGGGTCCTGGAATCAAGGGGTGGAAGTAGGAATGGTACCACTCACAATTACCCCTAGTGATCTACTAGCAAAATTTTGTGTTCCTGTCCCCACGACCTTATGTTCTGCTGGCTTAGAAGTCTTAGTTCCAGAAGGGGGAAGACTTGCACCAGGAAGTACAATAATGATACCACTGAACAGCAAGCTAAGATTTCCCCCTAGTCATTTTAGTCTCCTCATGCCTCTGAGGAAACAAGTTAAAAAGGAAATCACAGTGTTGTCAGGAGTGATTGACCTAGACTATCAGGGGGAAATTGGACTACTACTTCACAATGGAGGAAAGGAAGAATACACATGGAATGCAGGAGGTCCTTTAGGGTGCCTCTTTATATTACCTTGCCCTATTATTAAAATCAATGGAAAACTACAACAACCTAATACAGGAACAAAGACAAATGGTCTAGAGCCTTCAGGATTGAAGGTATGGGTCACCCCACCAGGAAAAGAACCAAGACCTACTGAGGTGCTTGCTGAAGGTCATGGGAATACAGGATGGGTGGTGGAAGAAGGTAGTTCTAAATACCAGCTACGACCCCATGACCAGCCACAAAAAGAGGATTATAATGATACGATTTCTCCCCTATATTGTGTTAATGTAAGATAATGTTGATAAACTTAATTCTGGTTATTTAAGGTTGTTAAACCTGTGTTATGATGTTCAGCTTATGAAATCATAAGTGTAAACATCAACCAAAGAAAATTTACATTCTATTTGTGTAAGGGGATTATTGAGTTTCTGTTCATACAATGGGTAGATATAACATGTAAGGTGCAATTATAAACATGTCTTTGTATCTGGGGATTGGTTTAAAGAAATGTGTCTGGTTGCCAAATTGACAAGGGGTGGATTGTAGTGGTTGATGGATTATGTCAACTTGAGAAGTTTAGAAGCATAACTAAACTAGGTTCAGCCATTGGCCCAGCAATTCTACTCCCTAGGGTGTAGAGGAGCCAAACTGGGGTGGATCATCACATAAAAAATATAAAAGGGAAATTAAGAAGGACAGAAGTAAAAGGGGCTGGGGATTCAGCTCAGTGGCACAGTGCCTGCCTGGCAAGCGCAAGGTCATGAGTTCGATTCCCTGTACCGGAAAAAAAAAAAAAAACCAAGAAGGACAGAAGTATTTCCATTCCTTTTGTAGGAGCTCCAGTCTTCACCTTCAGCTTGGACTTAGTCTCCTGGCTTCTAGTGCTGACTCTTCGGCCTCCATCTTGGATCCTTCAGCCTTCTGTCGAAGACTCATCTGCCTCCTGGTATGGACTTGCACGGAACTCTGCAGTGAACTCCAGACCCTGGACTGATTCCTTCTGTCTTCAGTGTGCAGACACCCTCTGCACACTTCCCCATACAACTCCCTGGCTGACTGTCGTAAGCCAAAATTGTAATTTCTTATAATCTGTACATCCTGTGTTATATCTGTTTCTCCAGTAAAATCCTGACTGATACAATCATTCATCACTGTACCTGAAATTATATGTAGTTGATAATGTTTAACCTTGATATAAAGTCATAAGAACATTTGCCATGGACTTTAGTAAGTACTAACGTGTCAATATCCGTTTGTTACTTGTAGAATAGATACCATACTAATTTAAGATACAAATAATTAGGAATACTGGAGGTAGGGTATACAGAAACTCTCTGCCCTATCTTAACAATTTTCTATAAATCTTGAAGTGCTCAAAATAAAAAAAAAATATTTTTGTAAGAATCATCAGCTTCCTATAGAATTCCAAGAATCAATTTGAGAGTTAAATGCCATATGTTAACAATGGACAACTCATTAAATTACTAAGGAATAACCATACTTATCAGTACACAGGTCCTAAACAAAGCATGCAGACAGAAAGGCATGTGGTCAGTCTGTGGGTATTTCATGTTTTGCACAATAATGAGTAGAGAAAGTATATTTAAATTTTCCTGGTCTTGTTGGTGCTGCTTGTCAGGTGTGTTCCAAAGTTCATCCCAGAGAATAGGTAGTTCAAAGATTCTGGTTGAGTGCAATTCTCACTTTTTCAGTGTGTGATCATTGAAGACTAAAGACACTGAGGAAGCAAGGGACCTCTGGAGCCTTATATATACTTAATTTTAAGGGCATTTTTATACATAGCCCATAAAACCGTGTTCAGTTTTTCTGAAGAAGACGGAAGCCTCAGAGAAGTTTTGACAATGCATGTGTCAGTGTGGCAATAGAATTTTTTTGTAAGAGTTAGGAACATGTTTGTTAATAAATTACATAAAATATGTTCTTCCATAATATGTAAATAAGAAATTTTTATAAGAAATCAGTTTGTATAGAGCACAAATGGATTTGAGTAAACAATATGAACACTGAATTTCAATGGAATTCAATTTTTTCCTTAATATGAGTTGCAGGCATAAAACTCCAAGCACTTGAAGAGCATGTTTCCAATGACTAGATTCTTATTTTTGTAAAGAAAGCATTTCTTCCTTTGATACCTTATATTCTTGTATTTTAAAAGTTAAAATATGTTTTCAAGATTGATTGGAGGGCAATGTAATGTAAAATATTGCCTGGAACCAAACGTTTAAACTTTTAAGTTATTCCTGTTTTCTTGATTTTTTTCTTTAAAGGTGAATAAAATTGTTGCTACAGAACTATGCCTTTTATTTGTCTCTAGAATGAACCTTGGTAATTCCACAAAAACTACTGAGAGCTTTTAAAGAACAAGAGAACTGCATGCCTCGAAGGACTTGTCAGCACTTAGTACTGCTTGTTTTCTGTTCCTTTTGTTTTCAAGAAGAAATAAACTTTAGAATTTAAACAAGAAATTCAGTCCTCATTAAGACGGAGCCCATGTGGCAAACAAAGGAAGAAACTGTCTTTGGGATTCTTGACCAGTGGAGAGTGACGTCGGCCTTTATAAATTCCAGAGCTGCGTAGTCTGGTTCTTTAGAGACGTATATGACCAGAGAAATCTTTATGGAAGATCTGGAAATAGAGGTCCTCTGAAAAATTGGAGCCCTGGTCATTTTCTGAATTTTTTCCTTTGGCCTGGAAGACATGCATGAAGTGAAATAAAAGGCATGTTTTTGAGTCTTCTACCAGCTACTGTATTCAGGGTGTGTGAATGGGCTTGGTGAGGTAGCTGTAACACTAACAGCATTGACCCTCATGGTCTCTTGTGTCTTGCAGTATGTAATTGTCCCTCAAAACTGCACAAATACCAGTTGTCCCTCAAAACTGCACAAATACCAATCCTTTCATTCTTAGCAAAATATTCCTCTTTCTGTATTTTCCAAATCTCAAATTAAACTCATTATTCTGTTTTGAAATTTTTCACACCTTGCTGTGGTTTGAATGCATCCCTTGAAATTCCTGAGGTTGAAAGTGATCACCAGTGTAGCAGAGGTGAGCATTGGAAGCTGGAAATTGGGATTAGGTCACGAGGGCTTTGCCCTCCTGAATGACTGAATGCTGTTACTGTAGGGGTGAGTTTGTTATCACAGGAATGTGTTCTTGATGAAAGACATGAGTTCAGCTACCTCCTGCCCACGTGATAGCTCGCCTGCTCTCTCTGCTTCCTTAGCTCTCACGCATTCTCGCCACCTCCTCAGCCTCCACCCTGGGGGGTACAGCATCTAGGTCCTCAGCAGATGTGGTTCTTCAGGCTGGAATCTCTCTGCCTGTGGAGCCACGCCCCAAATAAGTTTCTATTCATTGTCATTTAGTCAGTATGTGGTATTTAATAGGGTGGCAGGAAAGACAGAGACACACTTAAAGCAATACAGGGAAGTTGATATCTTCAGTGTTAAGTGTCATAGCTTCATTTTAAACTTCATCCTCCCTGACCTCTCCAGAGAACAAGATATGCTTACAAGACCCAGTTTATGACTGAATGGCTCTGTTACTCCGTGAGTCACCAGTTCCTGTTCTCTCTCCAGCCACCACTTTTCAGTGGCTTTATCCTCTATGGGGATATAATTTTCATAAGTTAAATTTCGATTATTTTAGCCCTCATTTCCTTTACTTAATTTTCTATTTCCATCTGGCTTCAAGAATCACTTGTATGCCAATGTTCTGAATCTCTACTTTGAGCTCAGAATAATCCATGTATTTAATACCTTGTTACCACAGCTCAGAAACAGCTGCCCATGCGTGCTCCAGAGCCACTTCACATGCAATACGATAAGAGGAGGCGTCGACCGTTCTCATATCCTGCTGCTTTTATCTCTAAAGACATTATTGAATCATCACCTAGAAATCATAAGGTCATCCTTTCTCTCCTATATGGCGTATTCCTTCGATTAGTTACTGAGTCCTCTTGATGTTTGTCACTTGTGGGGCTCTCCAGTTTCCCCTTTTTACCATAGCTGTGGACCCCAGAGATAAGGCCTGCTCCTCTGGCAGCTTCTGAAGCATCATCTTGCAATCTCTCACACAGTTTCCAAAATGAAAATGCCTCAAATGGTTCCTGTTCTTGATAGTAGCCATGTCCTTACCAGTCACCAAAGTACAAGGCTCTTACTGTCACACATGGGCCAAATTGGGTATTTCTATGATTTTGATATTGCTCGGTAATCACTCTTCCCTGCCTTCTCGAAAAATGGCATTCATTTCAAATACCAATGCCCCCGCCACTAATCATTCACTTGATGTACTTTTGAAGTATATTTTTCTTTAGATATTTACTTTTATTAGTACATGCTTACAGTACATAATGATTACATGTATCATTGGGAGTTGGTACATGTACATAACACTTCTTAGTTCTTATTTTTATATCTTTTTTTATAAACCTTTTACTCCTATCAATCTTATTGCGTAGTACTGTTTTTGAAAATATGTATTTTAAAAATCCTAGTTTTGTACTGAGATCTGTGATCTTTGCTTCAGAAAGAAGGGGAAAAATGAGGGCAAAGATACTCACATGTTAATATCTGTATTTCTGGAGTGTGCTAACTTTCTAGTCATTCATAAACATACAGATACATCTCAAATGTAAGTGTGTGTGTGTGTGTGTGTGTGTGTGTGTGTGTGTGTGTGTTTCATTAGGAGCAACACCAGTAGGAAAGTGTGAATAGTATACAGCATTCACTAGCTTCTCGATAGGACAATTCTTAAGGCCATGATATATAATAAAGACCTAGAGGATGTGGCTCAGGCTGCAGTGAAGATCCCCCTTTGTAGCTGTAATTGGACACTTTCTCTCATGTTATAAATAGACTTTCCCCCTCCTGTTAAAAAATGGGACATCTGCAAAGACATCTGCCAAAAAAGCTACTTTGTCTCCATCAGCAATAAAATTTCAGAATTTGAAATATAGAATGTCCAAGTCACCAGGCTATGTCTTGTCTGAGTCTGAAGCCATAATAAGTGCAGATATAGCATAGAAATAATAAGTTATAATTTCTACCAAATCCAACCCAATATTCTCTACCAGCTGTGCTCTTAATCCATGCCCTATACTGCTCTTCTACTGGACGATATATAACAAGTAGAGGTCGTGAATTAACTATTGAGGTTAGAATGCTTGAAAATCCACACACAGATGTGTGAGCACATGGAATATACCACAGGTGAATATATAAATAACTCTGAAATTATTTAAAATGATTTCCCATTCACACAAATCATTGAGAGGAAACTATAATTATCCTAGAGGTAACCATATATTAATATAGACAACTTAATCATAGTTGTTGATCCATGTGTTGTTTTTGAAATGGACAGCAGTTTTAATTTATTCAAATTCACTGTGTAATGACCCAGAACCACATTCTAACAACAGGTGATTTAACCTGTATAAAAATAAACTCTATGGCATTAATGAATCAAGGAATCTTAAGGCTTTGATAAGAGGTGAGCTCAGAACAAAGGCCCTTTAATAGTCTTACTTTATACACTGTGGATTGTTAGTCCAATTTCATCTAATAGGAAAGATTTGTAAGAGGGCCAAATTCACCCTTTCTGCCTTTTGTGAATCTTGTTATTTACAAATTATTTCCTTTGCCTTGATAGACAATTTTGTGTTGTTCCTCACATTTACTTCCTTCATCAGAAAGTTTATCACCATAGAATGGTTTTGTATTTATGAAGTCTGAGTATCATGCTAAACTTCAATGTCATTGATTTTTGCTTCTCATATTTTGTCATATGTATTAACTTCAGACAGAAAATTCTCTTTATAGATTAGCTGTAACTCTACAAACATAGATAAAATCCCTTTATTTTATAACTTCCCATTTTTCTTTATAACATTCTTGTTACTCTAAAGTCCTGCATGCACCTGAAAACTGAGTTTCTTACTTTTTTCTGGTTTCATTCAATAGCATCTAAGTAGCAGGTAATGTCCTTAGGGCTCTGCCTGTATACCTTTTGCCATTATATACAGCATTGGTAAAGGCATCTAGACTCAAGCTTCAGAACATGTGAGTATGCTTATATTTTATTAGTATATTATAGGCCCACTCTTTCTAGAAAAGTCGATGACTTTATTTCCATTTACTCAAGGGACACTACTCTCAAAAATCTCACACTTTGATAGTAAGGAAATAAAACCTGAGAAAACTGTATTTAAGAATATATGAAAATATATTTTGCAGTATTTAAAAACAGAAAAGGGGCACCCAATCCAGTCTAGAAATTCAAAAGAATTCTAGGAGGCTGATAAATCAAAGGTGAGTCATAGGAACAAGTCAGAAGCCTAGGGAGGTGCAATGTGATGTCCTAAAGGCAAGTAGTTCTACATTAAGCTTCGCCTAACAACAGCACAGTGAGACAGAGGATAATGTAGAGAAATGTAGCTTAACAGGCAAGCAAGACCAGATCATAAAATGCTTTACCTTTAAATGTCAGATAAATATTTTTGAAATTGAGTTCACAGAGTGACACTAGAAATTACATTTTATAAAAGTAAGTCAAGGGTCTAGAAAACCAGTCATAATACTATTGCAATAGTCATGAAAGTGATGGACTGAATTCAGTAATTAGCTAGTTAGAGATTAGACTATAAAGGAATATTTTCAAAATTAAAGTGGACATACATTTGCAGCTTGATACCAGGAATATAAAAACAGATTTTAAAAGAATGACAAAATGTATCTAGCTTGAGTAACTAGGTAGATTCACTGTATGGATACCAGAACTTTGGTGGAAATGGATACTAGGATTCCACTTGAGATTTACTGAACAGGAAGCATCCGTGCATTAGGTGGAGATGTCCAGTACATATTTAGATATGTGTGCACAGATCAGAGTGAATGTACTGATTTAAGATTTGGTTTTGGGGGGTTGGGGATTTAGCTCAGCGGCAAAGCGCCTGCCTGGCAAGCGCAAGGTCGTGAGTTCGGTTCCCGGTACCAGAGAAAAACAAAAACAAAACAAAACAAAACAAAAAAATTAAGATTTGGTTTTGAATTTGGGAAACGTATCACAAAAAGAACATGTGTGTAATCATGGTCTGATCATGAGCAAGGGTCCTCTAAGCCTGGAAAGAATACAGCAAGGTTACAAAGAATAAATATTATTTGTTGTTAGTGGGTACATGAAGAGTTGGGGTAGTTTTCAATCAACTTCCTCAGTTTCTACATGATATGGGAAAAAATAGTATCTGAACTATGCCAAATAGCTTAAGACTGGACAGCAGTTTGAGGACAGTTATGAAATTTGGGAGAAATGACTATGGGAAAGTCCAGCGTTTCTAAGTAATATGAAGGGTATCGCTGAAGGTGGAGATATGGAGCTCGCCCTGGTGCTCAAGGGGCTGGAGAGTGATGGACCTTGATGGTGTCCACAGCACTGAAACAGGAGAAGTATGGCAAACAGGTAACCCAAACCCAAGTGGTTTGTAACACTTGCAAGCTGAATTACCAGCTCCCTGGAGTAATACTGCCACCCTCTATATTTTAGAGTTGAAAACTCACCTTTAGAAAGAATAACTAATTTGATTAAGGAAACTAGGAAAGTCAATGTGTGAACCTTGGGAAGTAAGTGATGAGACTGCACTCTCATGGCCAAGTAACCTGTTTCATTTGTTTGTTAAGCTTGCTTTCTAGCTTTAGTATATGTGCTGCTGAAGCAAGCAGGAAGCTTGTTTTCTTCACAAAGTCACTTCCATGCCACAAGCAGAACAGGCCCCCAGTCTCTAGTCAGAGCCAGCATCTCAGCAAAGCCTTGGGATAGCAGGCTGAGGAATAGGCAGGGATTCCTTCCGCACACAGGGGTAGAATTCATTACCTGTGAAGCATCTCTTAAATTTGAGATTCTGAGTATTCCCCCTTTAAATGCTAATGGGTTTTTAAAACTTTCATCTCACCATATAAAATTCTGGAATTTTACGCAACTTAATTGCCATTTTCACTTACCACAAAGATGAAGTATGAATTTGTTTAGTGTGGCTGTGTGTATGCATAGAACCAGAGACTTGACTTTTGCTCTTTCTTGCATTTCTTAAACTAGCTACGCTTGGAAATTCATTTACATTAATAATTGAAAAGCCATCAGTCTCCTCTTGTCTTAAACTCCTTGCTTTGCACACTAATGATATGCATGATTGGCTATTGCCATAAAAATGTACCATAAATTTTTCAAAGATAATTCAACTACAGAGAATGAATCAATATGGACTACAGTGATAACACATGAGAGGCAGTCTCTCCAATGCTCCTTCAGAGTAGTTAGTTCTCCTGTGAATGAGAACCCGTCACTGCTCCCGGTTGGTGTGTTTAGGCAGTGATTTAGCACTTTTCCCTTTCAAAACTTGCCTGCAGTCCTGTGTTCACTTCCATCAAATTAGTAGACCACTCGTGATGCTTTTCTGGCTTTGTGCTTTCTCATTTCTACTTTTTTGGGTCTCCCATAAGTAAAATTGACCTGCTATTTCTTATAGATGCCACAGGAAGTGGGCATGAAATATGGGGTCCCATCATTCATTTAACCATGCATTTGACACTGTCATTTGTTTGCCCTTAAACAGTGGTCTCATATGTGATACTGTCATCCATTAAAAGGCATAAATCACAAAAGAAATCTGTAATAAAATTATTCCTGACACCAGTCAGTGCTCAGATCGAGTTACAGAGCCTAAATTGAATGAGATATCCTGAGCCCTAAACATATGATGATCTTCCTTACTTTCTTGTAGAAGTCTGGGTAGATGATATTTATAGATCATTCAACAAGAGCCTCAGAATCCATGAAGAGAAATGTGTACAGCCACTATTTCTCTCACCACCATCTGTACTAGCTCAATGACCACAGTATCTCTTATAGAAACTGAACTTCAGTATGGTATGTAATTGAGGGAACATTACCCACACTATACTTCCTGTTCTACCAGGATGTTCCCCATATACAGAACATCACCTGTCAGGATCATTACCAGTATCACCATGATGAGAACATCATGAACATCACTGAGGTACAGAATTACAGTAAGGTGTTATCTAAATCTGCAGTGGAAGGGGCACCCTGAATACCAAAGATCTTCAGAAATAGGCTGGAACAGCTATCCCAGTGGGAAGTCAAAATTTTCATGTTTCTTCCCACTTTGTCTCATAGGATTGTGTTCCTTAAAATGCTATAAACACACACGAACTCAGTGCGTTGAGGTGTGACTCACTCTTCTTAGCTTTTCACCATATATATGCATAGGACTGGATCCAAAAATCATTAATTATTTACTGGAGTTGAATCAATGACTTCTATTGATATCAGTGTATCTATGTATATCTATTTCTTATATGGGGGTATATGTGTTACCTACCACTATTATTCATAAGAGAGAAGCACTGCTTATTATTATGTTTATTTTATTTCCATTTCTTATCTCGATCTCTACTTCTCCCCCCATTAATATTAGCACTCTTAAGCACTTATGTCCATCAGTATATGATATACACATAAATTTATATAATATATAGTTTTATTTAGCATATACAGTTTGTATAAGTGTTTAGTCCATCTCTTTCAAAATGCCTCATTGGATTCATACCATATTACTTTTCCATTCTCCTATTGATTATCCCTCAAGTCTATGTATACAATAAATAACATGCAACCATTGTATTCAACTATTTTGTACAGATCTTCTTATATAAATTCTCTGCAATATGTGCTTGGGAATGAAAGTGATTAATTATAATTATCAGGCATATGGCCACTTAATTTCATGAAGTACTATCAGAAAAATTTCCAAAATGTCTCAGGATCTTGACATAATCAATGTGCTAGAGTTCTTGACTGATTACATCTTCACCAACACTTGGCACATCGACACCTTTCTAACTTTTTCTATTCTGACAAGTGTTGTTCAACATTTCATTCTCTAATTTGCATTTTTCCAATTTCAACTTAGTTCAATAATTCTTTGGCAAAATTTCAGATACTTCAGTTATATCCCTGTGAGTTGTTCATGCCCATTTTTCTGTCAGATTTCAAACATCTTTTTCCTGTGTTAGAAGCCATCTGTTTTATGGGAGGAAGGCCAGAGTATTGGTAAAGAATATGACTTCTGGATTGCCACAGAAGTTAAATTCCTCAATCCCCCACTTTACTACTTACATAGCATTAGGCATTTAAGCTTCTGTTTCTTTTCTTCTCTATGAAGTAAATAAGATCTTAGCAAATGATAGATAGATAGATAGATAGATAGACAGATAGATAGATAGATAATTCATTTACTGTTACTACTGTGTATGCAACCATAATTCTTTGAAATGCCAGCTGACATTCCCTAGTTGAAGAAGGCCTTGTGGTCTTCCTCCTCTCATCTCTTACTCCCATGGAACAGCATTACCACAGGGTCAAGGAAAATTGTGACAGACTATTGTCCTCAGGATCATGGGTGTGATGAGTGGTTTTTTTTTTTTTTTTTGTAATGTTTTATTTGAGTATAATATATATGGTAAATATGCAGATTTTAGAAGTTCAATTCTAGTATTTCTGAGAACTTTATGCACACATGAAGTAACCACCCCAAACAATATTTAAAGCATTTCTGTAACCTCACACTGTGCTCTGCATCCAATCTTCTCTGTATTTCCCACCAGGAAGCAATGTTTATTATTTTGATTACTACTGCTGAGTAAATGAAGTTTCTTAATATCTATCTGTCTGTTCATCTGTCTGTCTATGTATTATCTATATATCTGTCTGTCTATCTGTCTATCTATTATCTGTCTATCTGTCGATCATCTATCTATTGATCTGTCATCTATCATCTATTACCAATCGTCTATCTGTCCTTCTATCATCTATCTATCTCTCTCTCTATCTTCTATCTATCTGTCTATCTGAACAATCCTTACTGTTCTAGGGCTTCATACACTTGGAATTATTTTCCATGTGTCCTTTTTTATCTGGTTTCTTTGGCCTACCACAGTAGACCTTTTCTTTTTTATTTTATTTGTGAATGTTTGCAATCTATGCAGTTTTAAAACACCTTGGAGAGCAGTTATATGTATATACTACAGCTTGTTTCTTCATTTTTTTAAAAATTCATTTCCCCTTCCCTCCCCCTTCCTCCTTCCTCCTCTAATTCCCCTATCCCACTTTTATTCTTGTTGATATTATTAACCTTAGCCCATGTGGTGGCATATAATGCTTACATTAATTGAGGTTATTACACTCCTGTACATGGCAAATCTTTATTCTGTTTACTGCCTCTTCCCCTCTTCCTCACTCCTCATGCTTTTTACCTTAGACCACTTCCATATTTTAAGATCCATTTTCTTGTCCCTTTCTAGCCACCTTATTATCCTCTTTATACATTGCCTCATTCAAATGAGAGATACCATAGGATATGTAAGCTTGTGTGTCTAGTTTATGTCACTTACCAATATATATTCCATGTGCATCTATTTGCCTACAAATGTCTGAAATCTGTCATTCTCTATAGCAGAGTAGTATTAAATTACATATACTTACTACACTTTCTTCACTCAGTCTTTTGTTGATGGACATATGTGCTGTTTCTAGGTTTTAGCTGTTATGTGTTGTGATTTTATAAACATTGGTATGCATGTATCTCTGTAGTATGATGACTCAAGATATTTGGGGAAGATAGCTAGTAGGAGAATAGCTGGGTTGTATGGAATTTCTAATTTCAGTTCTTTGAGAAGTTGCCATACTTATTTCCATAATGATTGTACTAATTTATGTTCTCACCAACAATGAAGGGTTCTTTTATCACACAGCCTCACTGGCATTTGCTACTGATTCATATCTTAATGATTTCCATTCATTGTGAAGTAAGATGGAGTCTTAGCATTGTTTTAATTTGCATTACTCATTGCGACAGATGTTGAACATTTTTTCATGTATTTGTTTCTTCCTCTGTGAAAATGTCTGTTCATTTCTCTTGCCCATTTCTTGACTTGATCATTAATTTTAGGTGGTCTCAGATTTTTTTTTTTTAGTTCTTTGTATATTCAAGGTATTAGTCCTCTGTCTGACGAGTAGCTGACAAATGTTTTTCCCATTCTGTAGGCTGTCTCTTCATTCTACTGGTAGATACTTTTGCTGTAAGAAACCTTTTTAGTCTGATATAATCACATTTGTTGAATTTTGCTGCCATTTGCTGTGTGATGGAGGTTACGTTTAGAAAACCCTTTCTTACACCTATATCTTCATATATTTTACTATTTTGTGTTCCAGTATGTTTAATGTTTCCATTTTAATGTGTACATCTTTGATCCATTTTATTTTAATTTCGTATATGGTGAGATATAAGAGTCAAGTTTTAATCTTCTTTGGAAGAATAATGAGTTTTCCCAGCACCACTTGTTGAATAGGATATCTTTCCTCCAACATATCCTTTCAGCCCCTTTGTCAAAAGCCAAATAGCTGAATGTGTCTAGAGAAGTTTCCATAACCTCAGTTCTGTTCCATTGATCCACATATCTGTTTTTGTTTCAGTACCAGCAGTTTGTTGTTACTGTTGCTTTGGAGTATAGTTTGCAATCAGGCATGGCTATGCCTCCTGCTTTGCCCTTATTGCTCAAAATTGGTTTTGCTTTTCTGGGTCTCTTCTCTCTCATTTGAATTTTAGAATTGTTTTCTCTAGATCTGTAAAAAATGTTATTGGTATTTTGATTGGGGCTGCATTGAATCTGTATAGCAGTGTTGGTGTATGGCAATTTTGCCCATATTGATTGTGCCTATTTAGGAGCAGGTATATCTTTCCAATTTCCTGATGTCCTCCTCAATCTCATTTTTCAAGATACTGTAGATTTCTAAGTAGAGTTCTTTAGGTTAATTCCAAGGATACATTTTAATTGAAGCTTCTGTGAATGGTATTATTTTCATAGTATTATTCTCATCCTGTTCCTGGTTGGTACAGGGATGCTAATGATTTTTGCATGCTGATTTTGTATACTGCTACTTTCCTGAAATTATTTAGTACTTCTAAGAGGATTTTTTTGGTGGAGTTCTTTGGGTCTTCTGTGTTATCTGCAAATAATGATAATTTGAGTTTTTCCTTTGCTACATGTATCCTTTTTATTTCTTTCTAATGCATAATTGCACAATATTTCCCAATTCATTCATGTTCAACACTGACAGCAGATTATCATGTGACTATACAACACATTTATGCATTCTCTTACTGATAAACATTTTACTTATTTTTAGTTTGGAACCACTTTGAATAAAGTCGCTAATGAAAATACCTTATATGGTGTATACACATGCTTCTGGACTCACTAAGGCATAGGGTTAGAGAAGATGTGTGTTTATCCTAAGAAACAGCTACGGCATGCTCAGAAATGACAGTACCATTTTATATTCCTAAAAACAAAATGATGGATCCCAAGGTGCTCTCCATATTCATCAACATTTGATATTACCCATCTTTCCAATTGTAGTTATAGCTTCTGTGGCTGTAATCTCATCACCTGATGACCAAATCCATACTTATGTGTTCATTGGCCACTTTATATCTTCTTTTGTGGAATATCCCAATAAACATTTTATTAATTTTTGTGTAGATTGGATTATTTTTCTCTTTCATTCTTGTTTTTGACTTGCTTCTAATATGCTTGTTATACAGCACCTTTTAAAAATATATGCTTTTGTAAACAATTGTTTCAAATTTCTTATTTTTATTTTTGAATATTTTTAATGAGAATTTTTAATTTCAGTACAATTTTAGTATTCTCCTTTTTTATTTTATGATGTGCATTTTCTTTTATTCTCTATTTAAGACATTTTTCTTTTACAAATTTATTCCTCTAATTTTTATGTTAAAAGTTGTTTCAATTTACAATTGCTCCTGAATTATTATTTCCAGTGAAATTGAGCTTGACTTTATATTTCATAAATGGAATTATGCTTAGTCATGTGCTCTTTTTTAGTTTTTACAAAGCTTTCTTCTTTTCAACTAGTTTGGCACTTACAAAATTACTTACAAAAAATCAATTAACTGAATATTTTGGGAGGTAGTGAACACTCACTGATCTTGTATCAATGCAACACTGTCTTCATTACTAGATATTTATATTAAATTTTGAAATTACATAGGAAAACATCCTCAGTTTGTTCTTGTTTTGAAAGTAGTTTTGGCTACTTTACATAATATGATTTCCCGTGTAAACTTTATAATCATGTTGCCAATTTCTTCTTTAACATCAACAGTAATTTAAAGCTGGTGAGACTTAATTGCATTGCTTTAGTTTTATTTATTAAAAATTTCATGACATCTAAATATATTCAACATTAGAATTCATAAACGTGACGTACCTCTCCATTTACTTAGATCTCCAATTTCTCTTTACAGTATTTGGTAGTTTTCAATTTAGGAGTCTTGCACATCTTTCACTGGGCTTAATTCTAGGATTTTAATTGTTTTTGGTAGTTTTGTAAGTAGTAGCCAAGATATAGTGTTTCAGTTGTTTGTGAATATATATGCTCCTGACTTATGATAGGGTTCCCTCTCAACAAATTCATCATAATTTGAAAATATCCTAAAAATTCATTAGAGGGGCTAGGCATTTAACTCAGTGGCACAGCACCTACCTGGCAAGTGCGAGGTTGAGAGTTCGATTCCTGGTACCAGAAAAAGACCAAAAATATATATATATATTCATTTAATACAACCTACAAAACACGATAGCATAGCAACATGGCACACTGTAGGAGTGGGTTGTTTTCCTTTGAGATTGAGTGGTTGAGTAGCTGAGTGGCTATATCACTAGCCTGGGAGAACAAAACTCAAAATTTTAAATGCTTTTCCTACTGAATGCATGTAATATTCCCAGTATTGTAAAGTCAACAAAAGGTAAATCAGGAGCTACCTGGAATAGAAATATAGTGCTTGCTTCGGCAGCACATATAATAAGATTGTAATAGAAATATTAATTTTTGTTCATTAACCTTCTGTCACATGTTGATACATTTAATTACTTATTCTAGGGACTTTTTGTAAATTTTATACTTTATGTATGAAAAATAAAGCATCATTAAGGAATAATAGCTTCAGTTCATCTTCATCCTATTCGTATCTTTCAATTCTTGTCTTTTACTTCACAGCATAACATTTACAGTGTTATTATTCTTACAGTATATTTACTAGAAGTGGTGAGATGCTTTTGCATTCTTCAGTTGTAAAGTGTCTAATAAATTAGTAACACTACAGGTTCTTTCTTTCTTTCTTCTTTCTTTCTTTCTTCTTTCTTTCTTTCTTTCTTTCTTTCTTTCTTTCTTTCTTTCTTTCTTTCTTTTTGTTCTTTCCTTCTATTGCACTGGAAATTGATCCTAAGGTCCCACCATGTTAGACAAATGTCCTGCTAATAGGCTGTGTCTCTAATCTCTTGAAATAATTTTTAGTTTTAAAGACAAAGAAAAAACTAACAAAACAACAATAATGAAGAGAAAATCAAAACAACACAAAAGCAACAAAAATGATGTATAACCTCAAAACAAAATGATAGGAATTAACAATGGTTGATACATTACATACTGTTATCTTCAATGAAGTTGCTCAGTCCACCAGATGTAAGAATGTAAGGTTGATCGAACAATCAAAGACAGTAACCAGTAATAAAAAAGCCATTGAAAGTGATGCAGAGCTTCACCATACAAGATGGTAGGAGTTCAACAGTGATTCTTATACTGCATATGGTTGTCTTCAGATCAGTCTTTCTGATTACCAGATACAAGCATGCAACACTGGTCAAGAAAAAAGAAAATTTTAAGCATTGACTGTTCCTTTCAATAAACCACAGCCATTAGGAGTACACCTATCCCAGCTATCCTTGTACATGAAATTTTATTTTGAGATAGAATCTTGCTAAGTTGTCCAGACTGACCTTGAACATGCAAACTTTGCCTTCTGATTAACTGATTTATGAGTGCACCACCATGCACAGTATTTTAAAAGAGAGATACATTAAATCAGTAATGAGGAAGATTCTCAGTTTTCTTCATTCTTTGCTTAATGAGATTTTTTTAAGAACATGAGCACTGGATTTTGTCAAATGTTTCTGCTCTACCTATAAGAATGCTCACACAGCTTTTCACCTTTACTCTAAAAGTTTGGTGAAATATATTGCTTAAGTTCCTATGTTAAATCATAATATATATTCTTAGATGTAGTTTACTAATATTGAGTTAAATATTACAGCAATATTATGGGAGATATTTTAGTCATAAATTTCAAAATTTATTTTCATTGTGAAAATTTCAAGTATGTAGTCTTCGTGAAACCAATTGGAAAGTGTTCCTCTTCTCATTCCTGAAAAATTTGTGTAAGATTGGTATTAATCTCCCTCAAATGTTTAATAAAATTCATGAGTGAATCCATCCAGGCCAAGAGAATTTTATTGCAATGTTTCTGATTGTGATTCAATAATTTATAGTGCTATTTAAATTTTCAATTTCTATTGATATGTTATTTTTTAGAATACTAATTTTATATAAACTCCTAAATTTATTGATATAAAGTTCATTATAACATCTCATTTTTTATGTTAATATTTGAAGGACTTTAATGAATTTTTATATTTCTAATATGAATAATTCAGCTATTGTGTTTCTGCATTAGCCATATTTTTATCACTTTATTTTTTTCAAAGAAACAATTAGTAATTTTGTTTATTTTTGCATCACTCGTAAACTTCCCATTCAATTTATATTTCTTTTTATCCTTATTTCCAGTTTCTTCTTTGGCCTTGCTCTTCTTTTGTTATCTTTACACACCGAATATGAGGTCATTAATTTTATATTTTTCATTTTCTAACACATGTATTCACCTAAAGTTACAAAATCTGTTATAATTAATATTTAGCTGTATTTCACACATTTTGAAAGTCTATATTTTCATTATCATTTACTTTAAATATTTAATGTGCCATGTGATTTATGTCTTATCCATAAGTTTATCTGAAATTGTTTCACATGCTTTCTTGATGTTTCGAGATTTGTTTCATGATGTTTTGATTGTTAATTGAGTACCACTGTGGTTGGAAAATACACTTTACTTATTTCAAGTATATGCTATGTATGAAGACAAGCATATATTTTATCTTACTGAATGATGCATGTTCACTTGAAATTAATAAGTATTCTTCATTGCTGTGTAATGCTCTCTCAGTGTCAGTTTACACAAGTTGGTTGATTATTGTTGTAATTTTTGCTTTTAATCACAACTTATATCCTTAGTGATTTTTGCTCTAAAAATTCTGAGCTATTGAGGTTGTGGATTTTATTATATTTCTCCTATAACAGCTTTTTATTTCATCTGAGTTCCATCTACTTTTTATCCTTGTACTTTAAACATTTTATTGACACAAAATTATACAACATAAAGTTCAGCATTCTGAATTGAATAATCCATTGCCTTTTAATACATTCACAGTGTTCAAATACTGCCACTATCTTGTTCCAAAATATTTTCATCATTATCTACTTCCAGTTCTTAATAGAAGTCCTATTGGAAATGCTTTCTCTATTAAACTTTTCCCTATCTGTGCTTCCCTCAGACTCCCCTGTTAACACTTTTTTTCTCTTTTAGATAATTTATGTAAAGTTAATAAAAATTTGAAAAATCAAATTTTTCCTTTATTCTAGATAATTTTGCTAAGCATGTTCTGAAATATATATAGACAGTTAAATAATATTCAGTTATAAGTGTATAGTATAGCTTTTCAATCCACTCATTGGCTTATGCACATTTGTAATGATTATAAGTTTTGCTGTTGTGGATAGTGTTGGTTTGAACATGTATGCACATACATTCATTTGAGGATTTATTTTTTGTTATGTTGGGTATGAACCTAGGATTGTACCATTGCAAAGTATTTTCATATTTAATTGTTCAAGAAACTACTAAATTTAGTTTCACAGTGGGTGAATCATTTTGTATTTTTGGAAACATGAAAGAAGGTTTAATTTCTCCACATCGTAGCTAAAATATTTTTACCACTTTTAAAATACTACCTTCCTGGTGAATGTGAAGTGGTACCTCATTGTGATTTTTATTTCTATTTCTTTTAATGACGTGGAGCATCTTAGAATTTTCCGACTCTTTTTAGTACATTTTTGCAGTACATAATGATTACATTCACTGTAGGAAATTGGTACATGTACATAACACTTTTCAATTCTTTTTATTCCTGTTACCTCCATGACTCTGTTTTGTTAGTTTCAGATTTTCTTACCTTATAATACATATGAAATTGTCATGTATACAGATTTAAAACCAAACTAATAGGCCAGAAATATAAGAAATATATAAGAAATTTATACTAAATCAAGATACACTTTTAGAGATATTGTTCATGTTAGATTACATTAGTTTTGCCCTCTTTCTTTTTTCTAATTATCTTTATTTTGTACTTTATTCAGACATTAAGATTTTCATGTATAGATTTTCATATATAAAGAAAATAACAGCAAAACAAAGAAACTAAAACCTGTGTTCACATTCATATAAGCAAAAACAAACAAAAAAATCACATAAACAAGAAACCCCACAACTAAATAAACAAACACACAAGTGAATGAAAAGAAAGAAATTACTCTGAGCTTGTGAACATGTGCTTATCTTCCAGGGTCATTTTGTACTTTATTCAGACATTAAGATTTTCATATATATAAGATGCAATATTTAAGTTTGTTGGTCTGGTTTATTTCACTTGACATTATTGTCTCAAAGTGCATCCATTTTCCTACAAATGACTCAAGTTTACCTTTTCTGTGTCAGAAAAGCACTCCACTGAGTATAAGTGCATAGATTTTAAAAATCCATTCTTCTGTTGATGGACATATATTCCACTCCCAAGATTTCGCTATTATGAATTTGGTGTATAAAAGTTCATATGCATATGCTACTGTGGTATGATGACTTTAACATTTTTGGAAGATGTCTAGAAGGCAATAGCTTGGTCAAATGGATTTTTTATTTTTAGGGGAGTTTTGTGAAGTACCCATATTAATTTCCAAAGAGGTTGTATCAGTTTACACAGATTCCCATAGTGGTTGTGTCACTTTACAGTCCGACCAACAATGAAGAAGATTTCCTTTTTTCCTACAGCCTCTCCACCATTTGTTACTGGTTTTTGATGATAACTATTCTTTCTGGAGTGCCACAGAATCTCAGTGTTGTTTTAATTTGCATTTCTCAAATGTCCAGCATTTTTTCATGTATTTATTGTTGGTTTTCTCTTTCAATTGAGAGGTACATGCTCACTTCAGATGCCCATTTTTATTGGGTTTTTAAATATAGAGAGTCTAATTATTTTGAATTCTTTGTATGTCCTAAGTACTAGTTCTTTTTCTGAGGCTAATCTATCAATTTTTCCATTCTGTAAGTTGTCTCTTTACTCAGGTGGTGGTTTTGTGGGCTGCACAAAAGCTGTTAATTTTACATGCCACTTGTTGAATCTTAGTATTATTTCTTGTGCAGCTGGAGGTTATGTTTCAAAAGTCTGCATACATCTATGTGCTCAAGAGTTTTATCTATGATATGAGAAGGAAGAGAGACAAGTTATTCAAAGGGTCTTATTGGAGAGTAGAAGGATGTCTATAGAATTAGGTAAAGGAAAGTCAAAAAAGGGCAAGAAATAAGATAAAGAGAAGAACAATGAGAAAAAATAAATTATACAGAGAGTAAAAATCAAGCAAATTATTAAAAAGGGGAATATTAGAAGGGAGAAGAGAAGAAGAGAAGGAGATTAGAAGAAAGTACAAAGAACAAAGGAAGATTATCCAAGCCCCAGGAACTGGGGAAGAAGACAGGAGGGGAGAAAAAAGAAAATAACAGCAAAACAAAGAAACTAAAACCTGTGTTCACACTCATATAAGCAAAAACAAACAAACAAAATCACATAAACAAGAAACCCCACAACTAAATAAACAAACACACAAGTGAATGAAAAGAAAGAAATTACTCTGAGCTTGTGGACATGTGCTTATCTTCCAGGGTCTACAGTTTTGAGGCTGCATTCAGTGAAGATGTGTCCTTGCTCTTCCTGGCAGATAGAGAGGGCAGTCAGAGCTCAGATCTGTGCTGTATATTGTCACCAGACAGCGTGCATTAGGATTAGGATGGGGGTACTCATTCTGTGGCCTCCAAGTTCACAGAGATTCCCACTGATCCTGACCTCTGGTCGTGGAGGCGGTGCCTGGTTTGTTTACTTTAAAATGCTCTGAGTGTTTCTTGCTGGCCTGACCACGGCTTCCTGACCATGGATATCCTCTGTGGCTGTCTTGCATCCAATCGCTGTGTGAGTATAACACTGGGAGCCCTGAATATATAACCCATGGCTGTTCTGAGCCCCATGTTCCCTTGGCATCCCTTTGGAATGGCATACACCCAAGCACTGTCTAAGGAGTCACGCGCCAGCTGTTGCAGAACTCAGCTTCACATGTCCATTGCACTGCTGCACTTCCCCCTGAAGGCCTCTGGAGTTGCCTGCTTTCACTGTGTCTCTGTAGACTCAGTGTTCCTTTCTCATGAGCCACAGTCAAGGAGAAAGTATAAATTGTCCCTTCCTTTCTGCACGGTATGTTCTGCCTCTTAAATTCCTCTGTGAGCAACAATCTTCCTGTCAGTTCTACTCTGGTCCCAGGGTTCTACCTCCCTCCTTTTCTTCCTCAAGTTGTTATTTTCTGGTGTCTGGTTTCTGAACCTTGCAGAGACTGTTTTTGCATACTGTTTGGTCAAATCCTATTTACTTTTTCTCTTGTATTGGATGTTTGTTTGTCATATCCATGAATTTGTTGAAAGACTCAAAGTCAGAAAGATTTATGCGTACTGTTTCTTGTATGGCTTTCATTGTTTTAGACTTATATTTAGGTTATGGATCCATTTAGAGCTACTTTGAGTATGTTATTTAAAGTTGAGTGTCCAACTTCATTCCTTTGTATCTGGATAGCAACTTGACCTGGTACCGTTTGTTGAAGAGAAAATTCATTTTCTCACTTAATAGCCTCAAAAATTAACTTGTATGGACATATGGGCATATAGGAGGACTGTCAACCCTTTTTCATTGGTCTCTCTGTATATTACTATAGCAGAACCACATTATTTGATCACTGGAGATTTTTTGCAGGTGTTACAATAAGGATGTTTGAGCCTTTCACCTTTGTTCTTTTGGGTTTTATTTATTTTATATTAAAAATTTTAAAACTAAGAAAACAACAACAAAGACAAAATCAAAACAACACAAAAACAAAAAGGATACATGCCCTCAAAACAAAATGATAGGAATTTACAATGGTTGTTACATTACATACTGTTATCTTCAACAAAGTTGCTCAGTCCACCAGACATAAGAATGTAAGATTGATCAAACGATAAAGACAGTAACAAGTGAAAAAAAACAAACAAAAAAAAATTGGAAATGATGCAGAGCTTCACCATACAGGATGATAGGAGTTCAACAATGGTTCTTAAACTGCATGTTGTTGTTTTCAGATCAGTCATTCTGATTACCAAACTCAAGAGTTCTTATTTTTCCAATATTTTTTTACTATTTAGGTCTTCTTTCAATCCTAACTGAATTTGAGAATTAGATGTTCCAATTATTAATTGCAGACTCTTTAGCTCTTAGAATTCTATTGTAACTAAAATTAGTGTGTTAATTTTCTTTATGGATTACTAATTGCTGGTGTACAGAAACATTATTGGCCACCACATATTAATCTTCTATTATAAAATTTTGCTGAGTTTGTTTACTATCTATAGTAATATATAATGGAGTTTTCAAAATGGGATCACCTTATGTGTGAATAGAGATAGTTTTGTTCTTGCTTTCCAATTTGAATACTTTTTATTGTTTGCCTAAACTATTGGTGTGGAAATTTCAGAACAATTATAAATAGCAGTGCTTAAAGCAGTCATTCTTATCTTTTTCCTGACCATAAATGAGTAAAGCTTTGGTTTCCACCACTAAATATAATCTACTGTGGGTTTTTCACACATCTTTTGTGATATTTAAAACAAATCACTCTATTTCTAGTTTTCTTAGTGTTAATCCATGAAAGTGCATTGAATTTTACCAAATCCTTTTCCCATCAAGGGAGCTGGTCATTTTTTTTCATTTGTACCCTTAATGTGATCTATTATAGTAATTGATTTTCTTATTATGAATCAACCACCCTTGGATTCTTTGGATAAACTTCATCGGTTCATTGGGCATAATATTTTTAGCATATTACTAGGTTCAATTGGCTGGTAATTTTTTGAAGATTTGATCTTCTGTATTCACAGTGTACATTGGTCTACAGTTATCTGTTTTTCTGGTGTCTTCATCTGGTTTTAGTATCACGTAATAGTAGAATCATAAAATGTCAAATTTTCACTCCTCTTCAAATTTTTAGAAGATTTTGGGAAGAATTTATGTTATTTCTTCTTTAAATATTTGGCAGAATTCATAACGAAACAATCTGGTCTGGGACTTTCCTTTCTGCAAGGTTTAGAATTACTGACCAAGCCCTTTACTTATTATAGAACTGTTCATATTTTCTATTTATCTTGAGTCAAAATTGGTAATTACATATTTTTAAAATTGTCCATTTCATTTAGGGTATCTAATTTATCAATGATAATTATTTATAGTAATCTCTGCTCCTTTTTATTTCTTAGAACAGTAATGATATCCTATTTTTAAAAATTTTAGGCATGTGTGCATATCTGTGTGTGTATGTGGTTGTTTATGTGTTTGGGGGTTATTCTCACTTAAGAGTTTCCACTTTATTGATCTTCCAAAGAGTTACCTTTGGCTTTATGTGTTCTTTCTTTCTCTCTTAAGGAAATGTTGAAAGAGATTTATTTGAACTTGACCTTTAGAAGCCCTGGTCAGGCTACAGGGTAAGTTGTGTTAGTTCACTTCTAGTTTCAAATTTGAGTTGACCAGATTGGTATTTTTCCTTTATAAAAACTTGAAATATAGGTAATAGAGATAAACCAGAATCCCCATTTGTTTAAAAAAAGCTTCCAGTTTTCGAAAAACTAGGGGATCTTGCTCTACCTTACAGACTAGCTGTAAGCTTTTAGGATGCTATGAAATTTTCTGTGTTTTCTAGTTCCCTGTAGACTCTATGTTTTCTGTGGAACCAAAGACCTCTCTCTTGCTGTTCAGTTTCCATTTTCAGAAAAGAACTGCACTGTACTCATGACAAAGGGTTTTTTCCCTTAACTTTATTGTCTTGCATGTAACCTTGGCATATTTTTCATTTTGCATTTCAGAGGGAAATGAATTTTTGTGTTGAGGTAAATTCAGTCCATGATAAAGGCTGTTTTGGATTCTAATGCATCTTGCATCTCCCTACAAACATTTCATAAGCTTGTAGAGAGTGAATCTTTTTCTTCAGAGTCTTGCCCTGTTGTGACTTTGCTCTCCTTAACCTTCATTGCCAGATTACTGCTCTCCTGAGTCTTATTTCTCTTAACAAGGGCTCATATATATTTTCAAATTTAGTTTGTTTAGGTTGTCTGATAGGGTTCTGTTAGACTGCATGAAAGATCACTTGCTAGTTTCTCTAATGTGCTTAGTTATATAAATATGGTATATATATATATATATGTAGATATATATATATATATTAGTGTTTGGTTAGATAGATAGATAGATAGGTAGATAACCTTGTTTTTATACATGTGCATATGTGTGTGTTTGGGTAGGTATGTATGTATAATCAAATTCCTCCAAGAATCTCTGGTTGAGGTATGCCATCAAGAATTTGAGTCTTCAGATAATCACTGCTAGAGGTCACAAAAGTAGGGTTTAGCTGACAGTGTTCTGAGCATCAAATTACGTCCATATTCAGGGGTCTGAGCAAAGTTTAACCCCTAATGTGACTGTCTTAGATGTCTACAAAGCATGCAGAACTGTCCTCTTCCTGGGCAATGAGATCTCATCTCTCCCCTCTGATGGCTCAATCTCTGGACTAATTTACAACATATAGTTTGTCCTATCTGGAAATGCTTTAGGAGATCCCCTGCCTATCCAAATAGGAAGGGTAGGGAAACTAGCAAGACTCTGAGTGGGGAAAAGTCAAGAGAGGAAAATACAGGGATAGAGAGAGAAGTAGAAAGATGTAGAAATGGTGCCTGGGATACTGGAATGGGAGAACAGACAGGAGGGCTCTTGGGGACTCAGGAAGTTTTCCTGGCAGAGCAGAGCGGGGTCTAGAGCTCTGTAACTCAGCTCCCCTGTGTCCTCCTATCATAAGTGGAAAACGCCAGCTAACAAAGGAGTAGGGAGGCTGGCCCTGTTCCTGTAAGTTATTTCTGGATGCATTATTCATATTTGATAAATCATTTAGAGGCAGCTACTTTATTAGCTTATAAAGCACATTATATGGTTTTAAATTGTTAATACAGACTGTTGTAATGCATATTGTACCTCAGAAAAGCCATGCATCACTTTAATTCATAGCCTCATTATAAAGCTTGTTACAAAGTGCTGCATTATTGCATGAAGAATAGTAGAGTAACAGTTCTGTAAGAAACCTGGATGTTTTATTTACATTATTGGTGGCTTAGTATAATCTCATAAGAAATGCATTGGAAGTTGGGACTAGATCAGTGTTTAAACCTCTGGAGGACAGAGACTGAATATCCGCCTTTTCCAGACTCCTGCTGATCTAGAGTCACTACTGGTTCTAGTCTGTATAAGTACCTATAAAGTATTGCTTGATTTGTATTGTGACTTTAAAGAATTTAACTTGTCTACTGATCAACAATTTCCATAAAGATTATCAAAAGCCTGAGCCAAGGACTTGGTTTTCATATATCCATTGAAGAGACCTGGATTATCACCTGTGTGACAGGCACTATCCTAGACATTAGAGATAAAATAGTTAGCAATGTATACTTAATCCTGGTTTTGTAAAGTTTCCCAGCACTTCTAAGAAAGGATAAATGGGGTTATATGTGCTGGAGGGTTGAATTTAAGCAAGTTTTAAATAACTTTTAGAAGACAAAGGTAACATTCTGATGAGTACCCAACTGTTCTGAAGTCTGAGTGATCAGTAGACCTTCATTTAAACTGTGAATCATACCTTCTCCTTCCACAAGCTCCCTCTGACTAAGAAGTCAAACAAACCTAAATGAGAATCTTCGTTCACTTATTGGATATCCGTCTTCAGGTAGATCACTTAATCATGCAAGTGCTCAGTTTTCTCATCTGTAAAATGAGAACAATCATTGCTTTGTCTCACTGAATCATTGTTGATATTAAACAAATCAAGATAAAGCTGTGAGTTTGAAATACTGCAGCAGGTGTTCAATGAGTTGCTGTTGTTGCACCCACCCACCATGGAGGGCAGAAAGTGACAGTGTGCCTCAGACTCACCTGAAACACACATAGGTGCACATCTGAGCATCATAACGATAAAGCAACAAGGATAAAATTATGTTTGCCTAGTGCACAAGTCTCTAAAAATTTAAGGCTATTTGCAGATCATGTATAATCCAACCAGGTATGATGTGTCTTAGTGTCTCTTAACTTTTGTGACTGATACTTTGCCTTTTTCTGGAGTCTAAAATAATGCCTTCTCATTCAAAATCAGTGGAAAATCTAGCTAACCAGGGGAGTTACAAGGAAGACTAGCCTAGAATGACGCATATTGGAAAACGGAGGGGCATGAAGGTCATTGACCAACAGTCAGAACGTGAAGGCTGATGAGAGGACATATAATAGCCTCTTCAGAATCTGGCTTCTGAAAGTCACACAGGTTAGAGTGTATGGAGTACACAAACATGGAGGCTAGCAGAAAAGAGCAGGTGTTGATGAGTTTGGTTAGTATCACGGGCTCGCGATCTTCCATGCTCTGCAGTTTCTGCTTTCCTCAATTTTCCTGGAATTCCTACCACAACAGCGCAGGCGGGACAAGAAAGTGTACCATGTTGACACAGCCTTCTCTCCATGTACCTGAAAGTCTGGCCACTAGTGGGTTCCTTAAGACATAGGTGCTCCCACAAATTCCCGAATGACATCCAGGAACCAGAGATAGGACAACTTAAGGAAGGACAGAAGTGTTTTACAGCATGAAATTATCAGAGCACAGTTTGCAATTAAAGGTCTTTTTATATACAGTCCATGGAAAAAGTGCAAAAAATCTTGTCCTTATATTCATTGTTGGAGGAAAGATGGGATGTATGTAACTGTGCCCCAAACCACCTACACTGTGTGACTTATGTCTTACTAGAAATACTTTTTCATAATTTAAGAATAAGTTTTTCTGAATAGTTAAAATGGGAAAAAGACAAGTCTCACACATTTTAGAGTTAATGAAGTTCAGTGTTAGCAAGTCATTTACATCAAAAATAAGCACAGGAAAAAGAAGAAGGATCTGTGCAAATCCTTTTTTTAGATGAGATCTGTGCTAACAGGTGACTCTCCAGACCAAAGAAACATTTTCATCTGGTACCCTTTGATTTCTGAATGCATAAAATAGAGGAAGGAAGAGAAGAACAAACAGACCAGCAATGCCCCACAACAAAGTTGCTAATGTCTACTGACTTCCTTCTAACATTTTATGTACAGAACTAAAGCCTGTGCACGCTTTCGTTCTTATTGCAAAACTGTGGCATTTTCGTTAAATCTGGAAGGAGGGTGGTTATGAGTTCTCCCACTTTTTAATGCCTGGCATCAGAGCTGGCTAGCTAATGAGTGGAAAAACCTACCATCTTAACTAGCATGCAGGAGCTCATGGGTGCATAAGGAAACCCTGACATAATGTCCAACTTTAGAGGGTGAACAATTTGCACAGAAGTGGATTCTCTTTTCTCCCTTGTTTAAAACTAAAACCTTTGTACATGGAGCTTAACAAGCTCCAAGTCTGAGGAAATCTTCCCAGGAATTTCCAGGATATGGCTCCCAAGGTACCTCTGAAGCAATTAGAGGAATGGGAGCTCTTTCATTCCGCTGAGCTGTTGATCATTTTCCAGCTCCATTTCTGTTTGTCTTCACCCCCTGCAAGCTTAAGAATTCGGCTGCTGCCTTTTGTCTTCTTGCCAAAATCCCTCTTCCCTTAAGGAGAGAAACAAAGAGGAATAGCTTTCCAAGTACCTTTTTTATTTTAAAATAAAGTGTGTTAGGTTCTTTTAGAGTTTATATGTTTACTGCTGGTAAAAACAGAAAGAAGGAAGGGTCAAGAAGAAACATAAAAGCTGGACGTGGCGGTGACTGCCTGTAATTGCTAATGTCTACTGACTTCCTCGGGAGGATAAGGCCGGAGGATAGCAGTGAGCTCGAGGCCAGCCTGCACTACTTAGTGAGATTCTGCCTCAAAAAAAGTAAACAGAGAAGAAGAAGAGAAGAAGAAGAAGAACAAGAAGAAGAACAAGAAGAAGAACAAGAACAAGAAAAAGAAGAACAAGAAGAAGAAGAAGAAGAACAAGAACAAGAACAAGAACAAGAAAAAGAAGAACAAGAAGAAGAAGAAGAAGAACAAGAACAAGAACAAGAACAAGAACAAGAAGAAGAAACATAAAATGTACATTTATGCTTTCAAACACTCATAAAAACACACAATAATCTTTGCATTTGTGCATTTCTTTTGTGTGTGCAGTCATCAAATAACCTGTGTTTTATTGGGAAGGGGTAATATTACTCTTAGTCTTACTTTATAGGTAGAAGACCTTACTCTGAAAGCTTGAAGTCTATTCTGCAGCTATTAGTGATGGAACTGGAAATGGTATTGATGCTGATTCTCTTGGATGCCTGGCTCCTTCTACTATAGCATACTAAATACTTAAGATTGCTGGCAAAAGTTTCTCTAGAATTGTTTAAAATATTAGTGAGGTAAAGCAAATTTTTATATCAATGGCATCTTTAAGTCTGTACAACTGACCAAGTAAAGTACTTATAAACAGATCCTAACAACAAACCTGTAAGGGAGGTATTTTCTTCCTTATTTCATAGACCAAAGTATTTCATCCAATTGCCCATTTCAGGAATGGGCACCAAGTCCTGTGTTTAGCGCTGGTCACATCACACCTTCTGAGAGCACAAGACCTCTCCACAGAATGGGGATAGTCAGACAGAATCACGATGCTGCTCTTTCGACATGCCTTCCTCCACATCACGAAGGACAGCAGGTGGATGGAGCATTGTCTGCTGTGCTCTGTCCTCACTGCCCATCATCCACTGGTCTTTTCTGGGCTCAACCTCTTCCTGAGCGCTGACCTAAATGAACAGTAGCTTCAGGCACCTTGGACCGCAACATGTTTTAAGGCTGTCCTGTTGTTTTTCTGGTTGTGCTCTGCATTTCTAGGGGCAGCATTGACTTTTGCAGTTAGAGCTGATAAGTATTTTCTGGTACATGGCAGCAAAATGTCTGAAGGAATGAAGTCTTTTTCTCATTCATAAAAGTGCTCTGTTTGAGCTGTTGGGCTTGTTGCTGACCTACTGTGGTGGTGCAGTCTCAGTCAGGGCCCATGATTCAGTCCTTTGGCCTGGCCTCCTACATATCCAGCTTCTGTTTTCCAGTTATCAGAATAATTCCTCATTCTCCTTCCAGACAGAAGATACACAATCTAATTAAAAGAGGCCCTGGGTATATATGATTTGCTACACATAACTAGATCCAAAATTTCTGTCATGTCTATACAAGCAACTTGCTCTCAGCAGAACTGCTTGCACTGCCTCTGTAAAGCCTGTACATTTGCTGTTTCTTCTGCATTAAAAATGTAACCAAATTCTGTAAAGTATCTGAACTAACTCCTTCCTGAAAGAAAAAGAAAAAAATAGCAACAATTTCTTTTATTCTTTGAGCACTGGTAAGATTTTTAAATCTCTTTTTTCTTTGTTTTCATAACTCTGTATTTTATTCTGACCATGGTTTTTATTTTCATCTTTATATCATTTTTTGAATGTAAGAGCTTCCAGGTTCCTTTATATGACCTTTCAAAATAGAATAAGCATTCTGCTGTTGGACTGTACAGAAGATCTTTACTATTATAAATGGGACGAGCATCATTTTGTACAGTAAAAAAGCTGCTTTTTTCATTTCAAGTAATTTCTGAGAAATGGAATATTTTGGTAGAACAGAAGTATGTTTAATGATCTTGAAGCTCAGAGCCAAATTGGTTTACAAGGAACATTGTGTTATTTTATACTCTTAATAGAAGCACTGGGGAAGCCTGCCTCACTTCATTATTGCCAACCTTGAAACGATTAGATTCAGAGTATCCACATGCTTTACTATACATCTTTTTATTTCCTAGGGAAGTTAAATATTCTTTCACATGTTCATATTATATTCATATTTTTCATCTCAAAGCATTTGTTCATGTTAACAGTCCATATGTTTATTACTGTATTAGTGATTTTCTTATTTCTTTTCAAGGGCAAATTACTTATTAATGACATAGCTTCTTTGTTTATCATCCATTTGGAATATATTCCTGAGTTGAGATTTTTAAATTTTCCTTTTCTTTTATCTGGTAGAGTTTATAAGTCTCAAGTTATAGACATCATTGACATATTTAGTTACATATTATTTTAGAACTTTATGTTTTTTAAAAATGGCATTTTGCATTGTCAGAAATTTACATGACAGTACAAGGATTATCTGTGTGGTATGTCACAACTTCATTATCCAAGTAGTCAGTGTCAAGTACCTTCTCTCCTGAGTACCCAATCTTTTCCCGTTGGTTGGTATCATTCTCCAGTTCCTGGGGAGCTGGCCTTCTGGACACCATCTGTAAAACATGGGGCTCCACCTGCTGCAACCCAGCTCAGAATGTAGGAAGCTCATTCCTCTTCTCTTCATTTCCTTAGTTATCATATGAGGTTTTGTAAAAAGAAAGATGTTTTAAAATATATTGTGCAGCTGAAGTAAAAATATACTAGGCACATTGGATGTTTACTTTTTTAAAAAATTTCACTTGGTAACTCTGAAGTCTGGGCTTAATTGTCTTTAAATATGCTGGATCAGAAGGACAAATCAGTAGTAATCAGTAGCAACCTGCAGGTTAGGGAATGCCTATTTACTTCTCTAGTAGAGAGGATAAAAAAGAAAATTGTTAGATGTAATTAGAGAAATTTAGGATATGTTTTATGTGGTGTTAAATCACTGAGTTTTCTAAATTGTTTGACATTCCTTAAGGAAGTAAGTTATACCATCATAAATATCAAAAAGGAAGGTGTGATGTGTAGGTGAAGGCAGGATCAGCATAAAGAGGATGAGAGATTTTAGAAAACTTGACAAGATAAAGGAAGCTAGAGTCAGAGGTGGCTGTAACATAGTTAAGGCAGATATGAGTATATGTCAAATATTTTCTTTTATTTCATCTATTGGCTCAAAAGTGAATTTTGGCTGTGCTCACTGACATCCATGTCTTAGCTTATCCAAATAATTTTATGTATCTTCCCATATGTTTTATAATTTTTTAAATTGAAAGAGCCTGGAAGATTCTTTATTCTTTTAAGCATTAAGACTATTCCATGTGTGGAATTGTCACCAACTTGTGGTCATGGTGATAGATTTAAGGACTTCCAGGTAAAGAAATTTTAGTCCTTATACAAGCATTTAGCTCCCCATGGGAAACCCTATTGTATGTAGGTAAGGAGCGTAGGCTTCTGTTAGAAAATAGACTCAGTACAATTTTCTGCCACCTACTTGCATGGACAGCTGACTCTGTAAAGTAGTGGTCATGATCACTGTATTTCTTCCAAGATTTTGGGAGATGGGAGGGGAGGATTCAATGATACTCTCTGTACAGCTCTTACTATCGTCTGGGCATAGAACAAATATGCACCATATATGGAGCATTCGAAGTTGTCTTAGTGAGTTCTGGAAGAAAAGAGAGATTTTATGGTCTAATACTCACAAGCACAGTGTGTTGTCACAGTACATGTCTCCCAGGTATTTGCCCTTGTCAAAAGTCATCAAACTATACATTTAGAATTTGTGTATTTATTGTGTCAGGATCATATTTCAGTAGAACATGATGTATAATCAAACAAAATAAGAAGCTATTTGAAAGCTGAGATTGTCCAGAACCTGCAATGTTTAAAATACAGTATTGAATATACAGTATATTCTTAACAAATTTTTGTAATCTAAGAATCAAATCAAATATATTTGTGATCTTGATAGATAATCATCTCTAGGGTATTGTTGGACTATAGTGAACAGAAATGTAGGCTGTCAAGGTATTGTTATATTTTTTAATTTTTGAAATTAATTTATATATATATATGTATAGTATAATGTGACTAGTTTTAAGGTTGGCTGCCATAGATTTTCATTTCTTTTCTTGTAAACCATGCCTCTCTCAGCTCTACACCAGCTTTAAAATGCTAAAATTCTGAATTTCTAGCCTTCATCTACTACTGGTATATTTGAGGGTGGAAAAATTTTGCTCTCTGGGAATACAAAGGTCAGCCCCCAAACTAGGCTGAGTGCAAAGCCAAGGGACTCCTGGCTGCAGCACAGTGCTTTCCTGACCCAGCCTGGCAGCCCCTTCCCTCTCTGCTTAAGTGGAGTTCTGCTGTATTCCAACTGCAAGACAAACAGAGCATTTATCCCAGTCAATTTTAACAGCCTTCTCTTTGCACATTTGCATATAGCTTAACTTTCATACAGCCGTGGGAAGCTCGTAAAATCTCAGCCTGTGCTGACCATAAAAGAAGGTATGTTTTGTATATTGCCAGGTTTGTATACTTCCTTGAAGTACTAGAGAAACTGCAGGAGCCTTTAAAACTAATTAACAGCCCCCTGTTGGGGACATAGCATGTGGCAGTGATTTATCTTGGGCAGAGCCACAGACCTGTACTGGAAGAATATCTAATGCTGTCTGAAGATCTGAGGGGATTTGCAAAGTGGTGCTATTTATAGCACACACCTTGCACTACCCACTTTGGGTGGGAAGTTGAATAAAAATATTTAATACCTCCCATCCTAATGGAAGAGATAACAACAGGTAATTCTTTCCATGGCATCACTTCTACATTTACAGCCTTCCAGAACTTATGGGGGTTTCCCCTCTTCTTAAAAATGTGATTGTGTATTTTAGAAGGTCAAGTAAAAGTGCTATCTCTGCTGCATTATGCAGTACTTCTGACCTGTTTTAAGACATGTTTGATTCTAGGATCTAGCAGAATTATTGCTGCAATAATGATTTGGGACACCAAGGGGTTTTTTCTCTTCTGCCTGTGACACAATGATTGGATGCCAGGAAATACTCAATAACAGTATCATTTTCATCAGGTGATTTTCTAGATGTGGAAGCAGAATGATTTGCCATTTGGCTAAGTTCCCCACCAAACTTCCCCAAATGGAACTATTAAAGCCTTAAGGGAAATAGATATTGTGAAAGGAAAAGAAACTGCTCAAAAGGAAAGAACAGGGGGCTGGGGATTTAGCTCAGCGGCAAAAGCGCCTGCCTAGCAAGCACAAGGTCGTGAGTTCAGTTCCCGGTACCGGAGAAAAACCAAAAAAAGAAA